>NW_026720940.1:0-9790 GCF_029784015.1 Lycium ferocissimum
TAAATGGTATGCAATGTAAATGCAAATGAATAGTATGCAATGCAATGGCCATATGCACCGGTATACAGACTTTCTTGCAGTAGGTTTCATGTGGCCCATGGGGAACTCATGACGACTATATACCCACCCGGAATACCAGATCTCGTCGGGTCCCCATTCGTTGGCTGAAATATCATCAATCATTTACCATATCCAATATCCGGCCTCCCAGGTCCCTGTCTTTTAATTTACCAATCACATGCTAATAATATCATGAAAATAGGAATGGATATCCGTACACCATGCAAATGCATAATATCAAGTCATCACCAAGATTATATGTCATTTTTCATAGTTCAGATGAGGTGTCGAGTGATGAATGCAACTTAAGTCATTAAACGCAAGTATTCAGTCAAATCATGGCTCTAATGGCCCAGATAAACAACAATCATACCAACCAAAATGGATTTACCCACCATTCTTCATGGCCTGAAGGCTAAACACATAACCTTGATCATATATCATATTTAGATCATGTTTTAGTTACCCATGTCTGAATACACGGCATTACCGCCTGTCCACGACCCGATTACAGATCGTATGGCACCTACTTTATTATCACTAGTGAGCGAACCGTTTTAACCTTTGATCACTAGCCAATTTTAACCTCTCAAATCATTTTATACTTAAACAATCAATGAAACACGTGAATGAAGAAATAGTCTACCAAATCATAAATAATAAATAGTACAAGTGCGGAAGTCTTAACTATTACACCCCCAGAATCTGAAAGTCATCGTAATAGCATGTTGGAACTTCCAAAACATTGACACGGGGTCATCCTCACCCGGCGTTGACCGTGGTCAACTCTAATTTGCTAACTTAACTAGCTTCTCAATCAATGACTCAATTTACACTCCAACCTTGCGGAAACCAACCCAATGACTTCATTAAGTCATAGATCATACTAACGGGACTTGGGGAAGGGTCAACAAGGTTAAATGGGTCCAAACACTATAACGACTAAACGGGTCGTTACATCAGATACCAATTTATCCGTCATTCGTCCTCGCATGAAGAAGGGGAGTACGGAGGTTGACGATAACCCAAGGACATGCATTATACCCACACGAAGCCTCCATGACACTAAGTGCTCCCTAACCACTATCCGTTCATCTCATTAGTCAAAGCTTCTTATAGCCTAGCTAAAAGACCCAGTTCCCATATTTCTGGACTCGAACCTACCACAGGAATTGCTACAACACATATGCATCATCTAATATATCGAAGTTTGATCATACTAATCCCAATTTATACCTCTAATGATTTCAACTTCTCTAGACCTTTATGATCACCAACGTAAACAACAAATCTTTCTTATATCAGTAAACTAAGAATTCATATCTCAACACACTTTGTTTAATACTAACTATGTCAACATTTTACCTATCAACCATTCAAGCCAAGTAACAGTTTATCACGGACTTACTCGAACCTTTCTGTTTCTATCACTTACTTAATACCCCAAAAAGGACCACTTGAAACCCAACAACCTTATCTATTCCACCAACACATTTACCCTATTTCCTCGAGACTAATTCATTCAGACACTGGTCATAACGTCTCGTCCTATCGGAACTGTTTAACATCCCTATATTTCTCACATTATGACAAACTTTCTATTTATCAAGAAGTCACAACAGTATATGAACTACCATCAATTTATTAATTATTCCTCATATCTATCTCAACAAACCAAGACTCAGGCACCTGCTTCACTAAGTTCATACTTAGCCCTTTTCGAACTTAGACAACTAATTTAACTAAGATCACCATTACTTTAATACGACGAAATTTAACTCAGAGATCTAAAAAATAACCTTATCTTAGCAAGATGCCGTACAACTTGGGAACACCAACCAACACACATATAAGTAAGCTCAATAACCACATAGGTAAATGCAAAAATATAGTACAATAAATAATATCATCTCTTACTGGCCGCAAGTGACACAATAACCACTAGAGTCTTCGTTTCTGTTATCCAACCAGTGTCCCCTATAGCCTATGACATACTAGAACTTACCAATTCATACATAACCCTCGAATCATCTATTCACTTCTCTTAACCATTAATCTATGCTAAGATTCTTCCCAAGAGTATGAAGGCTAAGTGGGTTTTGGGGTTTTCTTCTAAAATGAACTTGTGGTTAAAAAATCTTGATTTATTGGTTGGGTTAGCTCTGTTAAGCATGGATTCGATAACAAAATTTATTATTACATGATTCTAACCTAGTAATAACTAGAATGAAAGAGAGTTTTCATGGGTTTTGGGAGAAAGAGTATTAAAAATGAAATTGATGAATAGATGGAGTTTAATGATGAAATTGTTGATGTTTATGATAGATTATCATGTTTCCATGCTTAGTAATCAATAACCCATAATTATTTCATAGAAATTCTTGAATAAAAAATTAGAGTTCTATACCCAAATTGGGGGTTTTTCATATAAAAAGGGTTTTGAGGATTATTTGAACATTCCTTTGATTTTAATGATGGGTTTGGGTTAATTGGTGTTGAAATTGGTATTTTCATCATAAAATTCCCGTTTTTCCCTTAAGTCCCGTTTTCCTAAATTAAAGAGCGGGCTTGGCCCGAATAGAATATAACCAATATGGGTGTTGTTCTTCTCGTACTCTTATATAGAACCTCTATTTGATTAGAGTTTGATTGTATGGAGACTCACCGTGATGGCAAGGAATTAGCTCGTGGTCCGTGATTTGCTGTTTGGCGTTCCAGGTAGGTTACGGCTTACCTTTGTGGTGAGACTTTGACTAGCGAAGCGTATATTTAGATAATATTGTCAGAGATTTCATGTAAACCTTCGAGTATGAAGTGTCACGCCCCGAACCATGGCCTGGGCATGACACGGCACTCGGTGCCTGACTGTCTATGACCGAATGAACCTATGGCTGCTGCGTCTAACAGTTGTATCATGAAAGCATGCAAGATATAAAATGAACTAAGAGAATACTCTAACTCAAATATAATAGAGGATGCGGAAATAAATGTTGTGAGGCAAAACTAACAAAACTGACTAAAGACTGTGTCTATGAAACCTCTATGATCAAGATACTGAAAGAATAACTAAGTCAGGACAAGACCATGACATGCCTCAAATACTAATAAACTAACTAATACTCGAAAGCTAGGAATAGACGGAAAGCCCTGAATGAGAGGGGCTCACCAACGAGCTGATGTACTCAAAAGTACTGGAAGCTAAGTGGCTGCTGTATCCTCCTGAAAGTCAGACTCTGCACCGTGAAGTGCAAGCCCATACATAAGGACGTTAGTACATTTGAATTGTACAAGTATGATAAGCAACTGAAGCAATGATAAGGGATATATGAACAATAAAGCATAATGAAATTGAATACTTATATCATGAGCTGATCTGTATAGAAACCACCTGTGCAAATATCATGTAACTATGGCCTCATGCCCAATAAATAATGAGATCTCAAAGCTATGGCCTCATGCCCAAAATAATTACATATGCATATGAATTATAACTATGGCCTTAGGCCCAAATCAAACATGAAGCAACAAGTGTAAAGCTGACTACTGACTCTTTATCATGACTGATGACTTAGACTACATTTTGAGACTCGTAGATTGATTTTACAAGTCTTTTAGATTAGGCTAGGGTCCATAACATGCATAAACAAGTATGAACAAAATCAGAAAACTGAGCTCTAACCCTAGGTTATGAAAATCAAGAACTAGGGCAAAATCATAAACTTGCTGGATTACTGGGAATTATATTATTGAGGTATGAGGATGATCAAACAATGTTCCTCATGTAGACAGTATACTTAACATACCTGGAATTGCTCCCAAACTTGAATAATAATCTGGTCTTGGAAAAAGAGTTCCAAGGTTTTGCTCTTTATGCTCTTTAATTGGGTTTTCTTGAAAACCCTATGTTAAGAACATGGTTTCATGATTAGATTAAGAGCATATATGATAAAATTGATTTGAAAGAGCTTGGAATGACTTACCTTGCTATTTTGGTTTGTTGGGAGAAGAACACTTCATTTCTAGGGCTTGGAATTATGAAAAATGAAATAAAATAACTGAAGGTTGGTATTTATAGGTTCTGGTGCAGGTTGGGAAATACGAACCAAAATACGGTCTGTATACTAAATTACGGTTCGTAAACCTAGACCGTAATTCAACGTATTTCAAACAGAATCACTGCTTATATTTCTTTCTTAAATACGATCACAGTTTACGGGCCGTATTTCAAAATACGGTCCGTATTTAACAATATAAAATTCCATAAGCCAAATTCCAGAATGCACAGTGATTTTGGGTGCCATTTTACAACTTGAAATATGGGCCCTATACTGATTTACGGTCAGTATTCTGGGGCGTAAATTCCAATCTGACAGCTGAAAAGAAATTTTCAATTCCCACATTCTTTATTTGGTTTTCTAAGTCTGGAATATGGTCAAAGCTTAAGTTAAAGGTCTAAGGTGTTACAATATCTCCCCCTTGGGATCATTCGTTCTCGAATGATGGATTGTGGTTAAAGGGATTGCGGTGACATGTGCACACTAACCGACACGAGCAGCATGAAACCGCACCAGTGGTCCGGACCGAATTATTCGTCGAACTGAGTAACTATTAAACTGACTGTCTAACAGGCTGAATACTGATAATATGGAAACTATAGAAGGAATGATCTGAGAGGGAAAGTGTCACGACCCCACCAGAGGCCGTGACGGGTGCCCGGTAATATCACACCAAGACTCTTATCAGCGTAATCGTTCGCATTACTGGGTGGCCCATATGAACGATACAATCATATCTTACTCCACATAATCATTAATAACATACTCGTGAACGAGTGTCAGTAGGCTTTACCAAAAGATTATACAACCATAAGGCGAGCAAAGACTACAAAACATTTGACCGTACACGTACTCGTCTACGAGCCTCTAAATAAGATACATATGTTCACAAGTCGGTGGGCCGGATTCCACCGTGCCCAAATTTGTACATTTAAGTAGTACCCGATGAACCGAAGCTCCGGAACAACCGGGAGCGCTTCCAATATGCCGCGGGGCCTTTAGGGATCGGATGCGTCTGTCTACCTCGCGGGCATGAACGCAGCGTCCACTTGAGCAGGGACGTCGCACGAGCAATGTACCGAGTATGTAAGGCATGAGTAACAAGATAGGGAAGGATACATAGCATGAACCGTAACAAACGAAAACATAGGACACATCATATCATGGGATAAGGAGCAACTCGTGCATCCGAGTGCCTTTTAAAGTATCATCATGCTTAGTCTTTCGCGGAACGTGCCCCGATCCATATATATAATATAATATTGTATTCTTCGCGAACGTGCGGCCCGATCCACATATATAATATAATAGTGCCGAGGAACGTACGGCCCGATCCATATATAATATAGTGCGAGGAACGTACGGCCCAATCCATATCCACATATCCCGCGTCCGGCATCCCGCGTCCGGACGGTATCATGTCATATCATACAACCGGTCGGAGTGGTTACGCGTATATAACGCTCTCGCCCTTTTCCATATTCCCATATACATATACATATATCATATTCGTAAGTCATAGTCATGTATCATATTCATATACCATACTCATATGTCATGGTCATATATCATATTCATATCGTATCCTTTCAAAAGTCGTCAGAAGTATGTAAAGGGGAGTCGCGGGACCCACGAACGGGCATCGACCCGAGCCGGGCCCGCCTATGAAAAACATGGTCATCATACATCATGGAATCATTTTTGATCATATCGGGGCGATCCGGTTCCGTCTGTGAAAGTTACGGACTTTCGTAGTTTCGGGATCGTTTAGAAACAAGCTCTTTGAAAACAAAGTCTTTGTGCAATTTTTGAAACTCGGTTATACATATGACATAAGGACTAGGATTTGACCACATTAAGAAAACAATTATCAAGAAGCCAATGAGGATCATAAACATACTCGGATCTTAGAACGAGTTGCCTCGAAGTTCGTGCCATACTTATTCTCAACTAAGACATGCCAAAGAAAGAAAGGATGAGCCTTAGCATACCTGCTCGACCTCTGATTGGCTACGCCTATCCGCCCGAGCTTACAAATCTACATTCGAGAGAATTCACACTAATGTTAGCCTCCGTATTACATACTTACCTCAAGTTTCATCTTAAGCTATTTTATATTCTATCGAAAATCGGGCAGCATCTCCCCCGCGTTTGGGTGCCCGGCCGAATTCTCAATTCATCAACCAACAACAACAACAACAATACCAATATCAATGATATCATTTCCCATATCAAAGTATTCCATAAAACAGCCCACACGCCGTTTTCCAATTTCCATAACTAGTCAATTTAATATTCAACCATTTAATCGTTCTACCGAATTCATAAACTACGCCAACAATCCGCATGCCAACAATCATCATTCTTATGAACACAACAACTTATATTAACATCGTATTACTTTCTAAGGCAGCCCACAACAATTGCAACATCAACATGAGTCATCAAACATTTATTTTTTTATCATAGAATCCGCAACACAACATTTCAAACATAGTAAATAGAATTAGTCCTTCATCCCTATACAAAGCTACATATACACGGCCAACTCACAACTTCACTTAAATCATTCAATTCCCTTCACTTCCATCACATAGAAATCACAACAACAACAACTAAAACATGCTTAAACGAAATCGATTCTTCATCCCTACACACATATACCCATTCGGCCAACACCCTAATCCATGTTTTCATGAATTCCATTCACTTCCATATACTATAACATGCTCAAATCATCCATAGAACATGTAAGGGAGGGTTAAATCTTACCTTTTTCCACCACTTCTCCCACGGCTAGCTTTGGTGACACACAATCAACGAGCGGTTTTCTTGCTCTAACAACCACTCCACGTCGACGAGAACCTTCCAATTAGTAGTGGAAACTAGGAGAAAATAATTTTTGGTAATCAATTCTTGACCCTCAAATTTTGGTGTTCTTGGCCGAATAGGCCTTGATGATTTCTCTCAAATTTTCTTGAAATTTCTAGAGCAAGGAAATGATGAAGTGTGGTCTTCCCTTGACCATCATATATATATATATATACATAAGTGGGCACATGGCCGGCCATGTGCCCCTTTTGTCTTTTTTTTTTCTTTTCTTTTCTCCAAGTTTCTAGAATTTCCTTAAATCAAAAAGATGACCAATTTTTATTTCTTGCTTACTTAGTCATCTTGTCCTCATGTACACTTAGTACTTGAAATATGATAGTTTCCGAATTCCAAGTTTGCCCTTAATATTCCATGCCAATAATATTTGTAAGCGACTTGCGCACTAAATCAAAACCGGAGAATGGCCTTATCCTTAACTTTCCTTCCATAACCTATTACGCGAACTCGGGCTCTTGTATCCTTTCGACAATACTCGGTGTCTATAGTTAACTAGCTAACTTCCTAATAAATCTCAATGTACCGAAACTTAAAGGTAATAATCCTTCTCCCTTAGGAACATTCGTCCTCGAATGTTAGTCTCTTAGGGACTTAAGAACATACTGGAGCTTTTCTCATACCTATACTACTATCATCTTGTCATAATCACCCAAAATTCGATTAAAGAATTATTTTGGAGTAACATTACATACTCGAAGTGCCGAGGGCTCATTGTGATATCTTCCGGAGGGCCGAAATAGATGCGGGTACTTGGAGTTCATTTCTTCCTCGGCTTCCCAAGTCATTTCTTCTCTATTATTATTCCTCCACAAAACTTTGACTGTAGCTACATCCTTGGTCCTAAGCCTTCGGATTTGCCTATCCAGGATAGCAACCGGTACTTCTTCGTAAGACAATTTTTCTGTGACTTGTACATCATCCACAGGAACAATTCTGGAGGGATCTCCAACACACTTGCGCAACATAGATACATGAAATACCGGGGTGGACCGATTCTAATTCGGGGGTAAATCCAACTCATATGCTACTCGCCCACTTTGCGCACAATCTTGTAAGGCCCAATATAACGAGGACCGAGCTTTCCTTTCTTACCAAATCTCATCACCCCTTTCATTGGTGATACTTTCAAGAACACCCAATCATTGACTTTGAATTTCGCCTACCGGTTGTCCGCATAGGACTTTTGACGACTCCGAGCGGTTAGTAGCCGTTCTGAATAAGCTTGACCTTTTCTACCGCTTGTTGAATCAGATCTGGGCCTACTAACTGTGCCTCTCCTACCTCGAACCATCCAATAGGCGATCTGCATTTCCTCCCGTACAAAGCTTCATATGGGGCCATTTGAATACTGGAGTGATAGCTATTGTTATATGCAAATTCAATGAGTGGCAGGTGATCGTCCCAATTGCCTCCAAGATCTAGCACGCATGCCCTTAGCATATCTTCCAAGGTTTGGACAATAAGCGCGCTCCGTCCGTCGGTTTGCGGATGGAATGTCAGACCGAGTTTCACCCGCGTTCCCAAACCTTCTTGAAAGGATCTCCAGAAATTAGCTGTACATTGCGCCCCTCTATCCGTAATAATGGACATTGGAACCCCGTGGATTCGTACTATCTCTTTGATGTATAACTTTGCATTGTCTTCTGCTGAATACATCGTTCTGACCGGCAGAAAGTGAGCAGACTTCGTGAGCCTATCAACTATTACCCATATGGAATCGTATTTGCGCCGGGAACGAGGCAAGCCCACAATGAAATCCATATTAATCGCCTCCCATTTTCCAAGTGGGGGATTCTATGGCTTGCGCAATCCTCCGGCTTCGATGCTCTATTTTAACTTGTTGACAATTTGGACATTGGGCAACAAACTCCGCTATGTCTTTTTTCATGCCATCCCACCAATATAAGCATCTAAGGTCATGATACATCTTTTTTTGTTGACCCCGGATGTATAGAATAACGAGCATGATGTGCTTCGCCCATGATCCGTCGTCGTAGCCTGGGCCAGAACATTAGGCACGCATAGCCTTCCTCTATTCCATAGCACTCCGTCAGTGTCACTAAATGGGGTCTTCTCCTTCGAGGAGTCAGACTTATACTGTGCTAGAACAGGGTCCTCGTACTTGTCACACCCCGACTTTACCAGGGTGTGATGGGCACCCGACCCCGTAACCGGAGCCGAGCGAACCCACTGACTCTTGCTACGCAATTTTTTTTTTTTTTTTTTGAATCTCTACGCCAAGTATACATAATAAGATTGCTGAAATATTCCTTTGTTGCTTTTAAATCAAACAAAATATGTAACTGTACAGAACTTGTATCATAGTACAAACCTAATTCCGAAACCCACGACCGTGTCCGTAAAGTCTCTAACTTCAAACAAGACATCATGGCATAACACGTTGACTCGCGACACCTGCATTTAACTGAGCTAGCCAACCACGCCGGAACATCTTCTATAAGCCGCCTCTCACCATCCGGGTGTACCCGCGCATGAAACGTGTACTCGAAGAGTGTGGTCAAGACGAGCAATGTACTGAGTATGTAAAAAGGGATGAATAGAAATAGTAAAGATATAAGAGAACAAAAACGGGGTTCATAAAGAATAAAAAATAACCCGACATTGGGAAAAATAAACTGCATGGAAAAATAAACCGGGTAGCAGAGTAACTTTTTTTCGAGTGCCCCGGGGGGATGCCATGCATGCTAAGGGGTTTGAAAAACATTTCTTTCTATCTAGAACATGAAAATACATTGGAAGGGTCGGCCCTTCCATTTAACCAAAAA
>NW_026720941.1:0-9293 GCF_029784015.1 Lycium ferocissimum
TACACCACAATGCCCATAATAATTGTATCACATAAAATGTAAATTATTATTCCTAAACCTACTCTACACACGGCCTCAACATAACCACATACAAAATTCCATAATTTCATTCCTTCCATACACTCTACAACATTCTCACCATCCTTAATAAATGTACAAGAATGTTGAGCATTGCTTCATATAATCTCATCACACACGGCTCACTTCCACTTCAACAACAACAATCCAATACCAACATGCAAAATTTTATACATTCAATTCATCATAAAACACATGAAAATGATCAACTCTTACCTTGGATACTTGACCCTTCAACTTGTCCTTAACTTGTACCTTTACTTCTAACACTTGTTTTTGCTATCTCAATGGATGCCCCACGTTATAATACATCTTCCTAAGAATTTGAATTGCTTGAGAAACTTAGCTTTTTTTTTCAAATCGATAGTTTCATTCTCGCCGCCTATGGCCGAGACTCTCCCTCTCTATCTCTTAATTTCTTTTGGCTTCAAAAGATGAAATGACTTAGTAGTTGAAGGTGAATCAGCCCTTTAGTATATATATGCAGTTCATGGGTTGACATGTGTCCCACCCAAGTTCTTAGCCAATAAGAGTTGGCCAAATCACATGTTGGGCCCACACAAACACTTAAGCTTACTAATGGTGTAATTAAGTTCTTAATCTCTCTTAGTCATCCAATCTTGATCAATTAATCCTTATTTTCCAATGATGTTCTTATACCAAACGAAATCCATAGGCAACTTGTGCATGTAAAACGAAATCTAAGATAAAACCCTTACCTAGAACCCTAAAACAAATTTTGTCTTTAACTTGTCGCACTCGTATTTACAATGTCCCAATGTAAAGGTACGGACATACCAGCAATGATGTGTTCGGAGTTTGTACGAGATTTGAAATCTTCTCGGAGTATGAGATGTGTCATGGGCACCCGGGCCGTGTGTAAGTGACCACGTTCCCGAGCCTTATGCATGACTTTTATTTGCATATCGTACATTTGTATTCCGCATGTGTTTGATCTCGTTACTTCCGTATCTTCGACACTGCCATGATTTGGATTATCGACCTCGCTTTTACATACTCGCACTTTTTCGTACCGAACCCCTTCTCTCGGGGCGCGTTTCATGCCCGCAGGCGTACGCTCGGTCAGGTGATCCTCCGGCTAGGCTTCCCACTCGCTATTTTGGGAGTGCCTCGATCCGGAGCCCATATTTGGTATACATGTTTTGCTATGTATATTCTCGTATATTTGTGATCGTTCGGCACGGCGGGGCCTCCGTCCCGTCATATGTTCGTATGTTACGTTTTGTTTGTAGAGGCTCGTAGTCATATTTGTGGGCCGCGGGTCCGGTTTGTTCGCATATGATTCTCGATTTGCGTCCTTAAGCGGCCCCCGTTGTTGCTATGGCCGATACGCCCACATGTTTGTATGTATGTGTATGTCCGGCGACGTGCATTCCGCCGCTTGATTTTGGTATGATGATTAACGCACGGCGACCTCAGATAGCACTGCTCCGCATTTTGTGTGATGTCCGCCATCGCCACCGCACGAGTAATTTACGGCAAAATCCGGATATGCCCTAATACGACGATTTGATTCGTGAGTCCGTTTTGGGTGCCTGCAGACACCGATCACGCGCCCACGAGCCGGGTCGTGACAAGATATATACTTTCTTCTGTATCGACATATATTTATCTACATTTATTAAGGTTTCTTGAAAGTCTTCAATTAGCCGGAATTTCGTGTCTTATTATTTATTCTTTTTGGACATGTATTTGCTAAGTGTTTTACACTTCCACAAGTAAAACATTCCAGTTTATTTTTATAATTTCTATCTGTTCTGTATTTTCTTATATGTCTATTTCTGTCTAAATAGGATTTTTTAGCTAATGATTTTCTAAGATAGTATTTCTTTCTATTGTATTGAGGGTAGTTTCTATTATATTGAGTTCTGTATTTCTGATACCTTTTCTTTTTATAATTGTCTTTATCGTAACTCTGAGTAGTGTATACCACACTTTTACAAAAATTCATCTCATTTTGTTTTAATTGTTTTTGTATCTGTATATGCGTACATTTTTCTTATAGTATATCCATTATATGTTGTATTCTATGTCCTATTGACCATTTTAAATTAGGATTTTGTACTACTCCGTCTCTTTTATTCCATCTCGTCTTCTATCTCTCTTCCTAGAGCTCCCGGGTAGTTTATTAAATAATTTCCTTCCTAGTTCTTGGTCAAAAGCGTTTCCCACTTAATTGTACAATAATAAAAATAATCATTTAAATTTTTTTTAATATGAAACCGCCTACTTATACTTAATCGCTCTAATTTAATTAAAGCATTTCTTTGTAGTATTACTAATCCACTATTTGGATCTTCTCCGTAATTAAAGTATGTATTTTTATTGGTAAAATTGTATGGATTTTCTCCCATGGATACTAAGTATTGAATTCCATTGGAAAATCTTCCTTATATGCTTCCCATAGAGCTTTAGCCGATTCTCCTAAAAATGTCTCTAAGTATTTATACATAGTTTCAAAGATCCGTATCATTATAAGTTTTTATATAGTCTGCTACTACTATTCCTTTCCAAAGGTCTATTATCAATTCCATCTTTGTGGATCATGAGCTGCTATATTTAATATTTTTCCTTTATTACCTCCTTCTGAGAATAATAGGTTCTTCTATAGGCATTCTTTTCCCCGATGGTTTTATATTTTCTATAGGTTCTCCCCGCTCGTTCTAAAAACTCTTCTTCTAGGTACATTTCCTGTGCTCATGTCTACTGTGTATTGTTCTCCTATTGTTCTTTGAAATGGACTAGAACTAGATGCACTAGATTTCATTAATTCTTTTTGGCTTATTATTGAGTTTATTTCTTCATCACTATCTTGTATATCTTCTAATATTTTATCGAAAGCGTCTGATTTCTCTTGGTGTATATGTTCTACTCTATATCCCCAATTATCGGTTCTAGCTTCACATAATTTAAAGTGACTTATAGTTTCTTCTATTGTTAGGTCTCCTAACTTACATCCTTTACATCTAAAAGTTATATTTTTATTTTCTCTATGAAGTATTTTTGCTTCTTCTATAGCTATGTCTACTTCGAAATCTTTTTGTATTAATTCTATGTTCATAAGGGTTGACTCAGTAGTTTCATTTTCATCTAGAAAGTACTTTCTTCTTCTATGTCTCTTTGTGATGTATAGTTATAATTGGTAAATCTTATAGATGTCTCTCCTTTAGAATTAGTGTACATTAGGTGTGACTCTGGTTGTAAAATCTTCTTTCTACTAAAGTCTTCTAATTTCCATTCTAACCCTGCGTATTAAATTCTTTATTTCTTTTTTGCTTTTACAGCATGTATTGTTATCTTGACAATTTTTACAACAACTCTCTTCTTTCTTTTGCAGGTTTATTTGGTCTAGAGTAGAGATCTTCTTATGTCTGATTCTAGTTTCAGTTTTATGAGCTTGTACTGGTGTATGAGTAATATTTTTTAGAAAAATTACTCCATCTCTTGTAATCATGCAACTTCCATTGTTATGTAACATAAAGTCTAACCCGATGATGAAGTCTATATTTATATTCAAGTCTCTTACCCATATTTTATCCATTTTATAACTAGGTTTATAAAATTAAACAAGTGTATATATACACACACACACACACACACACACACATATATATATATATATATATATATATATATATATATATATATATATCCGTGTGTGTGTGTGTGTGTATATATATATATATGTATGTATTTATATGTATGTATATATGTATATATATATATATATATATATATGTATGTATATATGTATATATGCATACATGCTCAGACGACTGATAGTTCTTGATTTCGTTATTATATGAGTCGGATAGCTCGAAATAAGTCTTATGGGCCACACACTTAGCCAGGAATGTACAGGCAGATACGGGTGTGCTTGGTCAGTAGTGGTCAGGCACTCGTCACGACTCAGCGGTTGGGTCGTGATAGGCACCAGGGCCGCGGCAGCAGTACCGCTATAGCGGTGACCCCGTCACTATAACGACCTTGTGCATATAAGCATGGACCAGGGAAGCGAGCATGGAACCACTGAAGCGTTTGAGTGAGCGCGGAAGCTGTTGACGGGCAGTTGAGTTCATTAAATTTGTGTTAAAATCCCTAAGTCTTTCATTCAATACCACTCCGAAAATAGAGCCATTGGGAGCATTTCAATGCATTTCTTGGGGGGAAATCATTGTGGTAAGTCCTTCCATCATTATTGCTATTCCATATTCCATTAATCATCATAAAAAATCTCTAAATCATGCTAGTTTCATTAAGAACTTGAGGTTTAAAAGAGGGTTTTATGGGTTCTTTGTTCTGGGCTATAAAACCTTGAATTATTGATTGGGTTAGCTTCATTAAGCATGGAATTGATGATTAGAAACTATTATTGCATGATTCCTTCCTAATTAATCACTAAATTATGGAATTGGGAGTTAGGAATTATACCCAATATTGAGGATTTTGCCTAGAATCATAATTTGAGTAATTCATGAGTTCTTCTAGCTTATAATTGATGCGAATTAATAATCTATAGTATTAATTTCATGTTGAGACTTGTAGATCCCTAATTTCCTCTTTCTAGTTCATAAAATCATTCCATAAGTTAGGATTTGGGTCTTGAATAGAAGTACGGTATGAATAATGATTCTTCTTGATTCTAATTTCCTATTCTGGATAAGACTAGACTTTCATTATCACGAGGTACAAAGGAAGGGCAAGGCTAAGGTTTGACTGTTGAAGATTTGTTGTTCGGCTTTCTAGGTAGGTTACGGTTTACCTTATGGTGAGACTTCAATTAGCGAAGCGTCTGTTTAGATTATATTGCTGGAAAATGCATGTAAGCCTTCGGGTATGAACTTGGGATGGATATTGCTATATGTTGGGCCCTGTTGTGTGATTTGGGGGCTAGCCACCCCGTTGCTTTGTTGCCTTATCCGTTCTAGTGATTGTTGGCTCGTCGCCACGTTGAGATAATGGATATTGGTGATTAGTTATATATCCTGATTATGATATTGTGGTACCTTACTTTGTTGTTATCGAGATGAGGATAGTGAATCTGTTGTGGATTATTGTGTAGCCTTATTGATGATATTACTTGTGTGCCTATTTGTGGTACTATTTGGGATTGACTTGGTTGACTAATATTATATTTGTATTGTATTCATGCTCATTTACATGATATATTGATATTGCCTTGATGTGTTACTGATGATGGGAATTGAGAAGGAAATACAGATGCTTGAGACATATTGATACGAGTCATCTCTAGGATGTCTGCGGATTGACCGGTATTCCTCTGAGACATATTGGATATTGAGTCATCTCTGGGCTGTGTGCGGAGTGACTGATATGGAGCACTTGTCTTCTGAGAAATGTTGGATATTGAGTCATCTCTGGGCTGTGTGCGAAGTGGTTGGTGCATGGACTTCGCCGATCCCCCATGGGTTGTGCTGCCGATGATGTGATGTTCCATCATTGAAGTACATGTGTACGAGCATATGCATTGCATTCATACTTCATACATTATTAAATCGAATTGTATCTCTTTGTTATTTGTTTCATGGATTGTGATTGGATACTTGTGTTGGCATAATTGGGACTTTATGCTATGGTTATGAGGTGTTCTCGGATTGTACTCTTGAAACTTGCCACAATTGGGTTTAGGTGCTATAACCTAGGCTAGGACTTTCTTCATTGATACTTTGATATTAGTGACTTGTACTCTATTTCTTACTTATTCTCTTGCTTTATTGACTTTATATATATTAGCTAGTCTTAGTCGGCTTATGATTCCAACCAGTACTTGTTTGTACTGACCTATACTTTCTGCATTCTTTTATGAATGCAAAGTACCAGGTTGGATCTACTTCTACCCCTCGTGGCTAATTATATAGGTTGATGCCGAGTCTATTCAGGGTGAGCATGAGGACGTTCACTGCTCGAAGACTCTTCGTACTATATATGTCTTATTTCTATTTTGAGACACCATTTGAGATCTTATGTATTATTCAAACTAGTAGTATTGGTAAAGCTCTTGCATGACTAGACCAGATACTGAGGTTGGATTCTCATTATTTTCGCATTTCTTTATACCATTATCGTGAGACTTATGTTATAATATTTTCTTCTGCTTTATTTATGCTTTAGGATTGTTGGGATAAGGGTTCGCCTACCGAGATAGGAAAGGTAGGTGCCCGTATGCCTTAGTGAAAATGAGTCATGACACCTGTCGATCCACCGCGACGGTCACGATGATCACTGTGGCAGTCCCACCATTTGTAATGACCTGTCTCGTCGTTACTGTGATTTCCCAGAAATTCACAGCCTTGACCCCTTTAAGACACCTTCGGATCGTTACGCTCTTAAAAATTGCTAACTTGATTAGACCAGTCATGTGAATCATTTGTAAAATACTAGATTTGGGCCACTGGGCCCAGTTAGGCCGTAATATAGTCAGCATTGCCGCCCAAGCACTTTCGTAGCAGCGGTAGTGTGCTCCGCCTAAGCAGAGTCGTGTAATTTCTAAAAGACCGCCCCAGCAGTGTTGTTACCACTGAAGCGATGCCGCCTTAGCGGCTGCCAGACCGCAAGAGCGGTTGACGAGCAGCTATACCCCTATTTAAAAGCTCATTTCGGGATTTTGACTGCATTTTCTCCAACCGTAATGTCCAGCCGCCACAGAGAGTTAAATTCAGCTTCTTGAGACTTAAATGTTGGAAAGGTAACCTGTTTAAACCTTTCATTTCATCTTCCTTTAATCCTCTCTTTCTTTTTACACCATTTATGATTATGGTAAAGCATTAAATGCGGGTTCTTTCTCAAATCTTGTGAAACCTTTGGGTAAGAGTGGGAATGTTGACCTAGAATAATTAGTAACTCTAGGATGGTTTACTTATTGCAAGAATTAGATTTATAGCTAGTTCTAAGCCTAATTCCTTTCCATCTCTCGAATGGGTTGACTTGTTGGATGCTATTAATGGTGTATGTGAATTAGTGAGGTAAGTTTGACTTAGGTAAAACCTTGATTCCCATAAAAGAGGTGAAGTAGAAATAAATCAAGAATCTAGAATGCTTATGTGAGAAATGATGGTATTATCCTTATGAGACCAATTTCCTAAATTGTTGCTTACTTGAATGTATCTGTCGTTCCTAGACCTCTCGGATCTACAAATTCCCCTACAAAGATAGAAAATGGAAATCAAGTGGATATTCGTGCACCTGTGTGGCCTCGAGGTAGGTTACGGGTTCCTTGTCTTGGTAGACTCTGGTTAGACTTTCATATATGAGTGTAGATGAAACGGAGAAAGCGTGTAAACCTTCGGGTGCAAAGTTAGGTTAGATATTGTCTTAGGTTGGGCCTTGTTGTATGATTTGGGGGCTAGCCACCCCGTTGTGTTGATTTACTTATCTTGTTATTTTTACTTACTGCCTCGTGGCCACGTGGAGACATTGGGAAATTGTGATTAATGTTATATCATGACTATGATATTGCGGTACCTTACTTGATTTTTATTGAGATGAGTTTGTGATTTCATTGTGGCTAATTGGGTAGCCTTATTATTGATACTACTTGTGTGCCCAAGGTGGTATTGTTTGGATTGAATTGATACATTAATATTACATTGCATCATATTCATCCTCATTTGCATGATTCATTGATACTACATGGTTTGGTATTGATGATGGAAGTGAGGAAGTGTAGCCTCTGAGGCTTCTGCCGGAGAGCGTAAAAGAAAGATGAAAGTCCGTGATCTGAGGTCATTTATCAGCGCGGACTGAGGGTACGTTTCCTGAGGTTTCTTACCTGAAATGATTGAGTGTCCAATGCCCGAGGTCTTTGCCGGGATCATGAGAGTGGTACATAGTCTTCGCGGATCCCCCAAGGGTTGTGCTGTTGGGATGTGATGTTCCATCGTCGGAGTGCATGTGTACGGTGCATATGCATTGCATTCATCATACATACATTATTGCATTGCATTGTGCCTTGATTCCATATTTTGTGATTCTATTGTGATATACTTGTTTGGAATGATTATACAGAGAATTGACACAGTTGGGTTTAGATGCTATAACATAAGTGATGACTTGTTGTTATATAATTGTGATGTACTGATTCAGATTGGCCATAGTTAGGACTAGTTGCTATAATTATAGGCTGTGATCTTGGATTAGGAAGTCTGGTGCTGGGTGACCTTAATATGAATTTGTATGAATTGCTAGGTTGGGTGAGTAATAAACACTAGAACGTCGAGAGAACTCTCCTTAAAACAAGTGTGAATCTTACTAATAATACTTGAGCATTGCGGCCTAATGTATGTTATATGAACTTCAAGGTGAGTGGTAATGTAGTTAAGTAAATGAATCTCTAAGGATGAGTTAATGGGAATAAGAGCCTTATATTTATTGAGACGAGCGGTAGGTGTTATGTATTGTTGACTTAATTTTTCCTATCATGCTTATTTGTAGATTCTATTAACGTTATGTTATTCTAACCATTGTCGGCCTATGATGCTTACTAGCACTAGTGTTGTACTGATACTACTCTAGCTACATCCCTTTTGGGGATGTAGAGTTTTTCACGATATTGACTGATTGGAGTTTTCCGGAAGATGCTCGGTGCCTATCTTGAAGGCCTCCATCATTCTCATTCATAGATGGAGGTTGAGTGTTTGTATTCATTATTATATTCAGTCTTCGGTCTTAGTCGCTCTTGTATTAGTCTAGACCAGGTCGTGGGAAAGAGAGTCATATTTCTTAAATGGTTGTAAACAATTCCGCTATTTTGTCTATAAATATTGGTTTTATTTCCCCATTTTTATTATGTTATAATTTGGAGACTAACTTACCTTGTTCATTGCTTGCAAATGATTTTATTTTGGGTTATGGGTTTGCCTACAGAGGTGGTAATAGTAGGTGCCCGCGCGATCCTAAAATGGGTCGTGACACCGTGGCAGTTCCGCCATGGCAGAAATTTATTAAAGCACAGGCCCTCGCCATGGCGACACTAAGCCTGCCATGGTGAACACAGTATAAACCCGAAAATCTATTTTCACAAGTCAATCCCAAAATCCCTACATCAATCTGAGGCCTCCTGTACACAATCCAGATATACACACACATGTAAAAACACGCTACGAACTCACTTGTGGCCTCGGAATTCACAACGGAGGTTAATTTACCAAGTCAACCCCCAAACGAATAAAATCAAG
>NW_026720942.1:0-25605 GCF_029784015.1 Lycium ferocissimum
TTGGAAGTTAACGAGGTTTTGAAGGGGGAAGGGGGAAAATGGAATGAATTAAATGAGAGAGGGTCCTTATATTAATTCTTGAAACTGTCCCGACCAGATTCTACGGACCAACATACGGTCCGTATAAATTATACTGACCGTATGTCTGGCCGTAGATTTGGTCCAGTGAGGTGTGCTAATCTGGGCTGATTATACGGCCAAACATACAACAAGATAATTATACTGACTGTTTGTTGGGTCCGATAATGATTCTTCCGAACTCATTTTTGTTCACTCGTTTGATCTCCAATCCTTATGGAACCTTCTTGACACTTGTTTAACACCTCATTACCAATCTAAGGGATGTTATAACTCTTCTCCAAAGCATCATTAAGCCATCATTAATTCGATACTCGTAAATCTTGCCCGACACACAACATATACCTTGTTTTCCTTAACAACTTTCTTCTCTTACCTCAAATGCCTTTGAAGTCTCGATTAGGATCATCAAATGCTATTTCTTACTCATAAAAACATCGTATACTTCGTTCCCTTCGTTATCCTATTTGTTGTACCTTAACGGGAAATTTTTTGAGGTGTAACAGGTTCCCCATGGGTTATGATTGTCGGATGGTGGACATCATCCTCCCGGAGCATGTGTATATCATTTCATAGCATTGCATTCATATTTCATTCACTCATACCCCTGATTTCTAGTTGTGATTATTATTTGTACTGTGTGGTGCTCTGAACATGTATTTCCTGTTAAGTTCGTGAATTGAGATCATCTTGGGCCTGATTAGTATATACTTTAGGAATGATGGATTCGAGGAGTAGATACTTTCTCCTAGGATAAGACTTGAGGTTCCGGATAATATTGTAGGTGGTACTAGTGTGTGATTATTCTGAGAAATTGTGGAAAACTTGGTAGTGACCCGAGTTTAGATGCTTCTATAGGCTCGATCCGGATATAACCGACCGAGGGCTTCGGGATGTTTTGATACCTAACCGTTATTCTTGGATATGTGTTTATGCCTTATATTTGATTGCGAGCTTGTCTATTCTGGCAAGTCCTTTCCTTATATATGTTCATTATCGTTGTTAGCTTATGATACTTACTCAAAGACATATTGTTTGTACTTATGCTACCTTCACACTTCTTTTCGAGTGTAGTAGTTTGAGATGTGTTCCGCTCCTACTTCTTCTAGGGCCGAGTTTTTGGTCGGCTTGTGAGTATTCAGATGAGCATCTGACGAGTAGTGTCTAGGATGAGCATCTGATGAGTCGCTGCCCGTGGGCTCATCTATCCTGTCTTTATATTCCATCATTCTGACAGCTTTTTATTTGACTTACAGACTTGTGTATTAGATATTCTACTAATTGCTCTTGTACGAGTCAGATTAGTTCCATGAGGATTGTAATGTCTTCCACACTTATTCATTTTAAAATTATATTAAAATTTAATGTTATTTACATTATTGTTCCGCATTTCTAGTTGCATGTTAGTTAAAGAAAAGGTTCGCCTACCAAGTTGAGGAATGATAGGTGCCCGCGCGACTTAGTAAAATTGGGTCGTGACAAGTTGGTATCAGAGCCCTAAGTTACCCGGTTTATAAGTACAAGAGCATGTCTAGTAGATTATTGTGGATCGGTAAATGAGCTCCGTACTTATCTGTGAGAGGTTATGAGATATTTAGGAAACTTCCAAATCTTTCTTTCCTTCATGCTACTTCATTCGAATTGGTATCTAGTCGATTCCGATTGGTATCTAAATGTCTTTATCTTAATCACCCATGCAGTGGAAACTCGTGCTTAAATTTTTATGCGAGCGATTTTGTTATGACATGGCCCCGGAATGGCACAAGATGTGTCGTCCCATTCGAACGCGTGCCCAAAGTTCGGTTCAGCATCGCGAGGTTTCGATTATGTGGGATCGTGGTTAACACTCGTTCGTTGTGGGGGTTTCTTGAGAAATGGGAAAACAAAGAGTTGAATGATCTCCATGCTTTAAGCATTGGGTTGCTCGAAAGTGGCAAAAGTGCCAGTATGGCTTAACGAGTAGTTTTTTTCAACGATATATGGGTTCCGGTAAAAGTTTCAACATCGTCAAGGTATTAAGATGGTTTGCGTGACATGGGTGTACCAATGATAGGTCAACGATTCATCAGTGGTATGGTATTAGATGTCGATATGCGGGGACGAGTACAAGTTCAGTAAGGATCATCGAATTTGGGAAAAATATAGTGACCGCGTGTAAGAAAGAACAGAAGTTGAGAATAAGGCCATAAAGGATGACTCTTTTAGGAAACGGGTAATAAAGTGAGATTTCTTAGGGTATTTTGGTATGAACCTTTCGGGTTAATGGGACAGATGCGCAAGGAAGAGGATTTGGATAGATTAATCTTCGTTTTTAAGAAGGGAAAAATTGGTATCTAACATGTATGTCAGGATAAAGTTACAAATGGTACGAGAGTTGATTTCGTATTAGGTCGTGAGAAGCTAGGTTGGACTACGACGCGGTTGTACGGTAGCAGTTTGTGAGTTCTTTTAGGGAAGTGGCTTTTGGTTCTAAATCGGAAAGCAAGGTTACTAGTGGAGAGTGAAGACTTAAGATATCGGGTAGTGGTAGTCCTGGTCTTTCAGTAAGGGGCATGTTCGCCGGTTTGTTGTGTTTAGAGGAATGATAAGGAGATTGTGGGATTAAGAGCTAGTTGATTTGACGGTTACGTCACGGTCATGCATGGTAAAATATACGTAAGGGTCAGTGTTGGACAAGTGCGAAGTTCTAGTACTCAAGGAGTTATCGAATGTTGCATCTAATGTTGGATTAGGGTTGAGAACTTGTACTTGTTGTGTTAGCTTCGGCTAGTTCCTATTATTACTGGTGTTTCTACTCGGTTGAATTGATCGAATGAAGGGAATAACACAAGAATGGTTAAGGGTGTTTTGGTTCGACAATTGGGACGTTTGAAGTGGTAAATCAATGATGAGGTTCAAATTAATTCAAGTTGTAGAGAACATTTCAGAATTTGAGTTAAGGGAATGAGAGCAAGGCACCTTGGTGGAGGTACATGGGGACATTAGTAGGACTGTGTATGTGATACTCTAGATTTAGAGAGTATTCAATTTTAAAGTTGAGTGACTTGAGGGAACTCTAGTGTGTAGAGTGTGTGGTACTCTACTATCTTGGATTGACTCGGCCAGTTTGCGAAGCACTTATGATTATGCGGTATTCTAATGCCAAGCCGAGAAATGGTCGGACGGTCAGAAGAGTGAACTGTTAGAAATTGAGGAATTGAAAGTCAAGAAAAGGCATAGTTGACCGAAAATCGGTAGGAATAAGGTACATCTTGGGATTACTTGGGTCTATATAGATTGGGATGTTCTTGTCTTGCATAATTCAGACGAGGTATGATGTTAAACGAAGGGAGTCTACAGAAATGGGTTATATTTTATGATGAAAATCTGTGGGCTTTCGTGATCAGTGACTAGTGAGAAGCAAATTTGAAGTAACCAATATGTTAAGGCTTAAGGAAGTGGCTTGTATGGTACACAGTTGAGTAATTTTGTAACACTCTTCCGTGGATGAGTTAGTATGGTTTAAGAGAAAGGAATTGCTGGAGTTCCCATTACGTGAAAGCTAGAATTGCATTTTTTAGATAAGACCGTGTTCATGATAGTGTATTATGTACGAGTAATATTTGACTGGATAGCTTGGATCAAAACTTTCAAATATCGAGAGCTTGGGAATAGTTGTACGAGGTTGGCGTAAGACATTGCGAGATTGATGTTTCAGAATAGTGACAGACATATCGAGGTGTTACAATGGGAGATTTGATGGTTATATGGGTATTATATGAGACTACCGGCTTTGTGTCGAAAAGTTCGAGGTTGTATCAGGTTTGCTTATCAGGTAAAGGTTGAGAAATCTAAAGGTTGCACTCGTAAGGTCTAGTTCTTCGGTGCTAATTGATAGCTTGAATAGGACTCAACTTTTGGAGTCGAGGTTGACAGACTTGGTTGACTATTCCTAAGGAAGATATTAGAATTGGCGGCCACAGATGTGTTGTAAGGCCGTGATTGGTTTTTGGAAAGTTTGGAGTCAAGAGTGACTATTGGTGGTATTCAAGGGTTATGCATTCATTCAGGGTCGGAATTATTTGGATTAAGCTTGATGGACTATGTATATATTTTACAGAAGGACTTATGTCACGACCTAAATAGCCACGAGTGGCACCTACACAAATTCCTTAGTGGGCGAACCATCTATTTAACCAACCATCCAAACGAATACCAATTACTTAACCACTTTTAGACAAATCAAGGATATAACAAAGGTAATAAACACCCAAAACATCTAGTCATGCCATAAATATATAACGAATGCGAAAATCTAACTATTACAATCCCAAAATCTGAAAGTCATCGTACAAGGACTCTAAAACATAGCTGTCTAAAGAATGAACCACTGTTTGAAATAAACATAAATGTCTGAAATGAAGTGGACATCCAAAATGAGAAATATCTTCGGGTGGCCTAGCATGGATAAGAGCTCACCCTCAAATCTATCGGAAAGTGGCCTCACGCTAAATATGAGGTCTGGTAGATGTCTTTGGATCACAATCTTCACTTAAGAAAATGCAGCAAAGTAGTATCAGGGCAAACACTATGTAGCGGTAGATATCATACGCCGACTAAGATTAGTATCATGCATAAAATGATGAAATCAATAAAATAGACAGATAGGCACAACAACACATAACCGTATGAAACTATCAAGAAGAATCATTCAACACCGAAATAAGATAAGCCCACGCAAAGCAGTAGTCAATAAAAGTAACTCAACCCGTGTCATTACCAACACAACCATAACTCACGAATTATCTCAACTCACACATATCCGTACACACATATGCTAAATGGTATTGTTTTCCCAAATATCCATGACCTCATAGGACCCATGGCGTCCATGTACCACTCGGCCTCGAACAAACCTCGGATCGCGAGCCCATAACCGACACACATCCTCACCCTCGTCAAATGTGATATCAAAACATAACAATATGAATGTGGAAACAACAAAACACATGCTGATATACTAAAGGTCTGACTGAAATCATAATGCGAAAATACTTAGACAATCTGAAATATCTGAACGTAGCCAACATGGCTTAAACCAAAACAATCGAATAATCGCCAACAAGGCTAACATAATAAATATCGATCGTCGAACCGTGTCTATGAAGCCTCTAAGAATACGAAAAAGGAGCTGTCTAGAAACCGAAATAATTAGATGAGCCGACAATCGCCCGAAGGAATTTGGGGCTCACCACGATAGCCGATACGTGAACACTCTAAATAGCCGATCGTCAACCGTATATCGCGCATCGCGAGATGCGAGGCCCCAACAATAAAAGGGACATCGCACATTTGAATTGTCTTGGTATGTAAAGCAACCGAAGCAATAAAATGAAACCGAAACCGAAATCGAAATCGATAATCGAATCGTAATAGCAAGGAAGTAGAGATATGAATACTCCGCTTCCGTATCCGAATCATCCGTATTATCCGTGTTTGTATATGTGGGGCCTCGCCCAATAATAAATGCACGCTATGGCCTCGGCCTAGTAGTGCGTCGACCAATGGCCTCGGCCATGTATACGTATACACAAGATCGTACCGTGCCCTTGGGCAAAATCACATATGTTTAATTATGGTTAATTAATAAGGACCGAGACCATAACAACAATGAACAATGCCGAACCGAAATAGACATCTTTGGGATCGAATTGAAAACACCGATCGTTTCGAGCATCCGAATTTCTAGACCGAGACTCATGTGGTAACAATACATAAGTCTATAAAGATTACGTCTTGAGTTCATGATATTCAAATTGACAACCATGAACGAATTCTCAGAATCGCAACCCTAGAAGATAACGATCTCTATATCATATCATGAAACTAGGGCTAAACTATATTCTGAGTCAAATTACTGACAAGTATGAAGAATGAGGCGTAGGGAGAATCATGAACATTCCCTAACGTAGATAGTTAGCCTCACATACCTTAATTCCAGCCTTTGAGCGTAATACAATGTTCGTCACCCCTTTCAACTTTGATCTATATCAATACAAGTCAAAGGGATTCTATATTAGCAATAATATTCATGCTTTGGTCATCTAAGCATTTTATCAAACACTTGGTGGGCATGAAGCTCCATAACCTTCATTAATGGTGTTTTCTTCACCCAATCCCCATTCTATTACTTCTAGCTGATTCTACAATCTCAATTAGGTGTAATTAACATCATTCTCCATCACCCATATGATTATAACAATCTCAAGTCAACAATCCAAAACCCTACTATAGTTCGTGTAATTCTCTTTACTAAACCCATTTACTATTCTCCCAAGAACTCATCAATTCACTATTATGAATGATTAGAGTGTAGAAGCATTACCTTTTTGACGTTCAATCCTCTTGAATTTGGGTTCTAGGGTTTCCACCTCCAACAATAATGTTCCAATCACAACTCTATGGATTAGAAGGGTTTACTCAAGTTAGAAAGAGATTAGGGACTTGAATTCAATCTAGAATCATGATAAAACTTACCTTGGAGGGTTCTTGAGGCTTGGGACTTGTTCCCTCTGACTTTAGGGTGATTTTTCGTGACTAGGGATGTTAGGAAAATAAACCCCAAGCTTAAATATAACTTAAAACGCGAAATCCAACTTTTGACCCGAAATCGACCTGTTTCGCGATGGGTCCGCTATGCGGGTCCATCGCGCGACATTCTGCAGGTCACTGTTCAGAGTTGCGCGATCGGCCCGTGATGCGGGGCCATCGCACGCGCCTTCACGCGCCCCAGAACGCGCTGTGTGTGTGTGTCGGTTTTGCACAGTGTTCGGTAAAATAGGCATAACTTCTTGTACATAGCTCTGTTCAAGGCCCATAATATACCGTTGGAAAGCTATTTCAAAGTACTACAACTTTCATGTTTTAAGTTTTCTCAAATTCCCAACGTATTTTCATGAAATTCGACTGGCAGGCAAACGTATCAAAAACTTAGCCGATTCTATAGACTTTTAAACGCCTTACTATTAGCCATATTGAGACGATCATATCTCCTTGCTCCGATCTCTGATTGGCCTGGTCCTTATATCGTTAGAAAGCTATTTTTATGTACTACAACTTTCATTGAGGGTACTTTCCCAAATTCCCAACTAATCAAAGAGTTACCACTGCCCGAAGTGGGCCTATCAACCATTTTCGCAAAACGTTCAAACCTTCAATTTTTCCACTAAAACTCTAATGATATGAGTCTAACCTTAGTTCTTAGATACGGGGTGTAACATTATCTCCCCCTTGGGATCATTCGTCCTCGAATGATGGTCTTGGTTATAATCGCGGCTAATTCTGAGACTCTATGGGAGTTTGGTAGCGTTTATTCTGTAACTAAGATACCTAAAACTAACTGACTGAGCCACGTGATCACTGAACTGACTGAATGAATACATGATTACTGAACTGAATGTCTACTGAACTGTCTGAATACTGAAAACATGGAGATTATACTATAAGGATCTAAATGAAAGGTTAGTTACCTTCAGCATTTTCTGCTTGCTCTCCAAAGAGATGGGGATATCTGGACTTCATGTCCTCTTCGGCCTCCCACGTAGCCTCTTCAACTTTCTGATTTCTCCATAGTACTTTCACTGAAGCAATCTCTTTAGTTCTCAACTTGCGGATTTGACGATCAAGAATAGCCACTGGGATCTCTTCATAAGACAGGCTATCTTTAACCCCTATGATTTCTGTAGGAACAACTAGAGACGGGTCTCCCATGAACTTCTTCAGCATAGATACATGAAATACTGGGTGTACAACAGCCAAATTTTGTGGCAATTCTAACTCATAAGCCACTTGCCCGATCCTTTGCAGGATTCTATATGGCCCAATATAGCGGGGGCTAAGCTTCCCCTTCTTCCCAAATCTCATAACGCCTTTCATAGGCGAAACTTTCAGAAACACCCAATCATCAACTTGGAACTCCAAGTCTCTACGCCGCATGTCCGAATAGGACTTTTGGCGACTCTGAGCCGTCTTCAAACGCTCTTGAATCAACTTGACTTTCTCCATAGCCTGATAGACCAAGTCTGGCCCTAACAACTCTGCTTCACCAACCTCAAACCAACCAATTGGCGACCTACATCTCCGCCCATACAAGGCCTCAAACGGTGCCATCTGGATACTAGAGTGGTAACCGTTATTATAAGAAAACTCAATGAGAGGCAAATGGTCATCCCAATTACCTTTGAAATCTAGGACACATGCTCTCAACATGTCCTCAAGAGTCTGAATAGTACGCTCTGCCTGGCCATCTGTCTGAGGGTGAAAAGCTGTGCTGAGGTTCACCCTTGTGCCCAATCCTTTCTGAAAGGATTTCCAAAAGTCCGCAGTAAACTGAGCACCACGGTCCGAAATGATGGACAAAGGAGTCCCATGCAATCGGATGATTTCTTGAATATATAACTTGGCATAATCTTCTCGTCGCCGAATCGTAGTCTTCTTCGGCAAGAAGTGAGCTGACTTGGTAAGTCGATCTACAATCACCCAAATCGAATCATGCTTTCGAAAAGAGCGAGGCAAACCTGTTATGAAATCCATATTTATCATCTCCCATTTCCAGACGGGAATGTCTATGTTCTGAGCCAACCCACCTGGCCTTTGGTGTTCGGCTTTCACTTGTTGGCAATTTGGACACTTAGCCACAAAATCTGCTATATTTTTCTTCATGTCATTCCACCAATAAATCTCCTTAAGATCGTGATACATCTTTGTGGAACCTGGGTGAATGGAATACTTGGAATTGTGGGCTTCAGACATAATCCGATCTCTGAGCCCATCTATGTCCGGAACGCATAGTCTGCCTCTGTACCTCAAAGTACCATCATCTCCCCCTTGTTCAAAGGCCGTAGTCTTGTGTTTGTGAATTCCCTCCTTTAGCTGTAACAGGCAGGGATCACTAAACTGTTTTTCTTTCACTTCTGCTACTAAGGAGGATTCAGCCCTGTTCTGAACAACAACTCCACCATCTTCCGAGTCTAGAAGTCGAACTCCTAGGCTCGCTAAGCGGTGGACTTCCTTTGTCATAGTTCGCTTGTCTGCCTCAACATGAGCTAAACTTCCCATGGAACGCCGACTGAGAGCATCGGCTACAATATTTGCCTTCCCTGGATGATAGAGAATATCCACATCATAGTCCTTAAGCAATTCGAGCCATCTTCTCTGCCTAAGATTCAACTCTCTTTGCTTGAAAATATACTGCAGGCTTTTATGATCGGTAAAAATATCCACATGCAAAACATACAAGTAGTGACACCATATCTTAAGTGCAAATACCACAGCTGCCAACTCTAAGTCATAAGTCAGATAATTCCGCTCATGAGTCTTAAGCTGTCTAGACGTATAAGCAACAACCTTACCATGTTGCATTAAAACACATCCGAGATAAACTCCCGAATGATCATAAAAAACAACGAACCCCTCGGTTCCTTCTGGTAGCGTCAAAACTGGAGCAGAAGTCAATTTCTTCTTTAACTCTTCGAAACTCGCTCACATGCATCCGACCATTGGAATTTGACTTTCTTCGAGTCAACTTAGTCAACGGAGCCGAGATAGAGGGAAAACCCTCCACGAACCGCCTATAATAACTGCCGGACCCAGAAACTTCGATTTCCGATCGATGTGGGTCTGGGCTAATTCTTAAGAACGTCAATTTTTTGAAAGTCCACTTTAACACCTTCGCCTGAAATCACATGGCCTAAGAATGCCACAGACTTTAGCCAAAACTCGCACTTTGAGAATTTTGCATAAAGCTCACGATCCTTGAGTGTCTGCAACACTATTCTGAGATGCTCTGCATGATCTGTCTCACTACGAGAATACACCAATATGTCATCAATAAACACAATGACGAATAAATCGAGATAAGGCTTGAAGACTCTGTTCATAAGATCCATGAAAGCTGCTGGTGCATTCGTCAACCCAAACGACATGACAAGAAATTCAAAATGACCATAACGAGTTTTGAAAGCGGTCTTCGGAATGTCAACTTCCTTAACCTTTAACTGATGGTAGCCTGATCTGAGGTCAATCTTGGAATAACACTGAGCACCCTGAAGTTGATCAAATAGGTCGTCTATTCTGGGAAGAGGATACTTATTTTTAATAGTGACCTTGTTCAACTGGCGGTAGTCTATACACATACGCAAGGATCCATCCTTCTTTCGGACAAACAAGACCGGTGCGCCCCAAGGTGAGACACTTGGCCTTATAAATCCCTTATCAAGAAGATCCTTCAACTGAATTTTCAACTCCTTTAACTCAAAATGGGGCCATCCTATACGGCGGAATAGATATCGGCTTAGTGCGGGAAGTAGGTCAATTCCAAAGTCAATTTCCTATCGGGAGGGACTCCGGGTAGGTCATCTGGAAAGACTTCTGGAAATTCACTGACAACTGGTACTGACTGAAGAGCTGGAGTCTGGGCATCTGCATCCCTGACTCGAACTAAGTGGTAAATATACCCCTTGGAGATCATCTTTCTGGCTCTAAGGTAGGAAATAAATCTACCCCTGGGTGCTACTGAATTACCTTTCCATTCTATGAGTTCATCGGGAAAATCAAATGTCACAGTTTTGGTTCTACAACCCACAGAGGCATAACAGGACTCTAACCAATCCATACCCATAATTACGTCAAAATCTACCATCTCCAATTCTATTAAGTCTGCTATGGTCTTTGCGGTGGTAGATTAACACTGGACAACCCCTATAGATACGTCTAGCTATAACTGATTCCCCAATCGGTGTGGATACTTCGAAAGGTTCATGCAACTTTTCGGGTTCTATCCCAAATTTTTTTGCAATATACGGGGTTACATAAGATAGAGTGGATCCTGGGTCCATAAGAGCAAATACATCGAAGGTGAAGACTGTTAGCATACCTGTGACAACATCTCCACGAGCCTCTGTATCCTGGCGACCTGACAGTGCATACAGACGGTTCTGACCACCGCCCGTATTACCGGACTTTGCTGCCCCGCGCCCCTGCTGGATTTGGGAATTTCGGGGAGCTGCTGAATTTGTGGACTGAGCTACATTACCCCCAGTAATCTGTCTTGCGGATGGGCAATCCTTCAGATAGTGGCCCTGCTGACCGCACCCGAAACAACCATCCGTGCCCGAACGACACACCCCTGGGTGTCTCCTTCCACACTTGCTGCAAGGAGGATAGGTAGCTGCTCCAAAATTCTGACTCTTCTGACTAAACTTGGACCTCTGAGATGGGACACTAGCTGTAGACTGAGCAGGTCTTGATGACCTATTCTTGAAGAACTGGCGGTTTCCTCCTCCCTGAGTTCCTCCCTGACTGAAATTTCTTGTAGACTTAGCCTTCTTACTGAATTCCCTATCTTTCTGCTTCTGCAGGGCTTCTTCTTCCTTCAGCCTAGTCTCGTTACCTTGCACGAATGCCAGTATCTTGGAAATAGTCATTTTGTCATTCTGAGCAGCTGTATTGGCATCCCTGTGCAACTCGGGTTTAAGCCCAAGTACAAATCTTCTAACCGCGGCTCTCATATCAGGAACCATGTGAGGAGCATGTCTGGACAATGACACGAACTTGAGGTAATAATCCTGAACAGTCATGTCCTTCTGCCTTAGATTCTCAAACTCTGTAGCCTTGGCTTCCCTGACCTCAATTGGCATGAAGTGCTCAATGAAAGCGTCTGCAAATTCATCCCAAGTAGCAGAAGGTGCATCCTCCCCTCGGGACTGTTCCCATGTCTCATACCAAATATGGGCCACATCTTGCAGCTGGAAAGCTCCGAGTTCTGCTGCCTCTGTATCAGTAGCATGCATCACACGAAATATTTTCTGGAGTCCATCAATGAAATTCTGGGGGTCTTCCTCCTTCTTCGACCCTGTGAACACTGGCGGCTTCATCCGCATAAACTCCTGAGTCCTAGAACTGTTTGACCCACTACTAGCACCTGAGCTAGGGGCCGTTTCCTGTCGCTGGGCCTGATTTGCCAAAATTTGAGTGAGCAGCTGAATAGCTCCTCTAACATCCGCATCTGAAGTATTGGGAGGCGTAGCTGCGGCATTAGCTGTGGCGGCTGCCTGGGCCTGAGTGCCCCCTTCTGTTGCTGCATCAACGGTAGCCCTCTGGCTAGTAGCCGTATTTCTCTTGTTGTACTTCCTTTTTGGAGCCATTTCTGAAATACGTAATTCGCAAGAGTTAGAAGAATTCCTAAAAGCATTGCTCTATCTGCACGAACTAGAGTATGAAAGAAGTGAAACAAATCCTGAATGTCTTGGTGGTCCACTGTTTATATGTATGGGGCCCTCACACATATAAAAGAGACCCCACTGGACACGGCTTCATAGACTCCCTAAGACACTTGAACCTAGGGCTCTGATACCAAGCTTTGTCACGCCCCGAACCTGGGCCTGGACGTAACACGGCACCCGGTGCCTGACTGCATGTGACCGAGCGAACCAACTGGCTGGCTGAATCAACATGTGATATCAAAACATAACTGAATGTGGAAACAACTAAAACACATGCGATATACTAAAAGTCCGACCGAAATCATAATGCGGAAATACTTAGACAATCCGAAATATCGAACGTAGCCAACATGGCTTAAACCAAAACAACTGAACAATCGAACAACCGCCAACAAGGCTAACATAATAAATATCGATTGTCGAACCGTGTCTATGAAGCCTCTAAGAATACCGAATAATAGAGCTGTCTATAAACCGAAATAATTGGATAGCCGACAATGCCCGAAGGAATTTGGGGCTCACCGCAAGCGATACGTGCACTCCTAAATAGCCGAGTCGTCAACCGTATATCGTTACTCGCATCGCGAGATGCGTGCCCCCAAGCAATAAAAGGGACATCGGCACATTTGAATTGTACCGGTATGTAAAGCAACCGAAGCAATAAAATGTTCGAAACTAAACGATAATCGTAATCAGAATCGTAATAGCAAGGAAGTAGAGATATGAATACTCCCCGCTCGTATCCGAATCATCCGTATTATCGTGTTTGTATATGTGGGGCCTCGCCCAATAATAAATGCACGCTATGGCCTCGGCCTAGTAGTGCGTCGGTCAATGGCCTCGGCCATGTATACGTATACACAAGATCGTGCCGTGCCCTCGGGCAAAATCACATATGTATAATTATGGTTAATTAATAAGGATCGAGACCATAACAACAATGAACAATGTCGAACCGAAATAGACATCTTTGTTCGAATTGAAAACAACGATCGTTTCGAGCATATTGAATTTCTAGTCGAGACTCATGTGGTAACAATACATAAGTCTATAAAGATTACGTCTTTGAGTTCATGATATTCAAATTGACAACCATGAACGAATTCTCAGAATCGCAACCCTAGAAGATAACAGTTCTACAACATATCATGAAACTAGGGCTAAACTGTATTCTGAGTCAAATTACTGACAAGTATGAAGAATGAGGCGTAGGGAGAATCATGAACATTCCCTAACGTAGATAGTTAGCCTCACATACCTTAATTCCAGCCTTTGAGCGTAATACAATGTTCGTCACCCCTTTCAACTTTGATCTATATCAATACAAGTCAAAGGGATTCTATATTAGCAATAATATTCATGCTTTGGTCATCTAAGCATTTTATCAAACACTTGGTGGGCATGAAGCTCCACAACCTTCATTAATGGTGTTTTCTTCACCCAATCCCCATTCTATTACTTCTAGGTGATTCTACAATCTCAATTAGGTGTAATTAACATCATTCTCCATCACCCATATGATTATAACAATCTCAAGTCAACAATCCAAAACCCTACTATAGTTCGTGTAATTCTCTTTACTAAACCCATTTACTATTCTCCCAAGAACTCATCAATTCACTATTATGAATGATTAGAGTGTAGAAGCATTACCTTTTTGACGTTCAATCCTCTTGAATTTGGGTTCTAGGGTTTCCACCTCCAACAATAATGTTCCAATCACAACTCTATGGATTAGAAGGGTTTACTCAAGTTAGAAAGAGATTAGGGACTTGAATTCAATCTAGAATCATGATAAAACTTACCTTGGAGGGTTCTTGAGGCTTGGGACTTGTTCCCTCGACTTTAGGGTGATTTTTCGTGACTAGGGGATGTTAGGGAAATAAACCCCAAGCTTAAATATAACTTAAAACGCGAAATCCAACTTTTGACCCGAAACCCGACCTTTTGCGCGATGGGTCCGCGATGCGGGTGAATCGCGCGACATTCTGCGCAGGTAATATTCAGAGTTGTGCGATCGGCCCGCGATGCGGGCCATCGCACGCGCGCTCACGCGCCCTCACGCGCGACACGTGTCGGTTTTATTGAGTGTTCGGTAAAATAGGCATAACTTCTTGTACATAGCTCTGTTCAAGGCCCATAATATACCGTTGGAAAGATATTTCAAAGGGCTACAACTTTCATGTTTTAAGTTTCCTCAAATTCCCAACGGATTTTCACGAAATTCGACTGGAAGGCAGACGTATCAAAAACTTAGCCGATTCTATAGACTTTTAAACGCCTTACTATTAGCCATATTGAGACGATCATATCTCCTTGCTCCGATCTCTGATTGGCCTGGTCCTTATATCGTTAGAAAGCTATTTTTACGTACTACAACTTTCATTGAGGGTACTTTCCCAAATTCCCAACTAATCAAAGAGTTATCACTGCCCGAAGTGGGCCTATCAACCATTTTCGCAAAACGTTCAAACCTTCAATTTTTCCACTAAAACTCTAAATATGAGTCTAACCTTAAAGCACAAACTGGGACAATGCAATCACTCCACGATAGCTTTCCCTTTTCATAAAGCTTCGAACGTTCAAAGTCTAGCAATCATAACGCTAAGTGAGTAATGGGTCATCTATTCAACAAACAACAATTAGGGAAGCGAACCCAACTACTTCTACCCTTTTTCAAATGGGTGAACTATCACTAAGCGTGAATTCATACTAATATTAATCCCAATAATCATATTCTATCCATTCATGGGTTTTCTAATCAATTCAACCCTTTTACAAGCAGTTTTTATGCTAAAGTTACCATCTTTATGAAACCCTAAGTCTTAATACATCATTCTTATCATTTAATAATCAATTCCTCATTCTAGGAAGTGATAATCTATACTCCTAGATGATTAAACAATAATAAAATCAATAACCCATTCATTTATTCAAGGGTTCGCAACTTCTAGGGTTCTATCCTTTCATTCACCATTAGAGAACCTTTAACTAATCATGGAACCTAACAATATGATGGAATGAACAAAGTGAAGGGTTGAGACTTACCTTTCAAGAGTATTTTAGCCCTAGCCTTAGAATTTCGCCACAGGAGTTCTTGGAAACTGTTTTGGAGTTGTGTGGGGAAGGTTTGAAATAAAGAATATAAAACGCTGATTCTGCCTCCTGTCGACCGCTACAGTGGTCAATGTCTCGCTGTGGCGGTCTCGCTATAACGGAAAACCTCCAGCTATGGTGGACCTTATTTAATCCCTGGCTCCCCACGATGGTGAGCCTAGCCCTGCTATGACGGACCTGCTGCAGCAGTCCCATACCCGCTGCAACAGTCCGTTTTGACCAGTAGCTCGGGTTTTTCCATCGATTTTCACCCAACAATCCCAACACCCATCTGGAGCCCTACAAACGCAAATCGAATATGCACATATATATAAAAAAAATGCTACGGACTTACCCGCGGCCTCGAAACTCCGAACGGAAGTCTAGTTTTCTAAGTCACCCCCATAACGACCTAGCGAGTCGTTACAACTTATGGGTTCCTAGTAAATGACCTTCACGGATTTGATGGGTTACAGTTTAGATTTGAGGTATGATCGATTTATCAAGATTTATTGAGTTTGCTAGTAGACTTGATGATATTTTATCGGGGTCAGTTATTCGGACAGTTATAATGGTTTACGTCGGGGCTTGGTAGTGATTTGAGGGTACTACAGTTATGATAGGTCTTTAAAGTGATCAAATGGTTTCCTATGGGTATGCTTCCAGAATGGTAAATTGAAGATTTAAAGAGACTTGGAATTAGTTAAGTCGACTGTGAGTAAGATCAGCTTTGATGGAATCGCGTAAAGTTCTCAGATGGAGCTGGAATTCTTGTCTGACAAGAGTAAATCATGGTTTTGTACTTGTGTTTATGTGTTTTTATGAAATCATGGTACAGAGAACGGTTTTAGAGGTATGAAGGAAAAGTTAGCGGAATCAAAGTATTTTACCAGTTCAGAGTGGGTTATGACTAAGATTTTATTGAAAGGTTGTGCAGTTTGAGAAATATTTATGAGGCCTATTGATCGCTTTCAGAGGTATGGGTATATCGAATCAGAGAATTACGGCAAAGCAGTTCTTGATTTTGGGGATCAGTTGTGAGAGAATTTCGAGTATAGAAATATAAGAATTGGGTCTCTTAGCCAAGTTAGAGGAATTTTTTTTGACTTATAAGGTGAGTGGGTAGTGATTTTGGCATACTTCGTGTCGCGGAGGCTTCCGTGTGGTTAAGTTAAGCATTCCTTGGTTACCGTCAACAGTCGTACTCTCTTTCATCGCTCGATGACGAGCGATTATTTAATTGGTCTATGATGTAACGACCCGTTTGGCCGTACGGTATTTTTGACCCTGTTGAATTTTCCCCGAGCTAATTTAGCATATATTTGATTTGTTGAGGTGGGTGATACAATTTTTGAGGCCATCGGATGAGTATTAGATAGATTGTTGTGAAAATAAGCCTTAAACTAAAATGTGTTGGACTCAAAGTTGACTTTTGGGTAAATGGACCTTTTCAAAAATTTGTCAATTTCGAGAGGTCCGAATGGTCATTTTTAACTTACGGGTATGTTTGGTTCGGTTCCCAATGCGCTCGGGTGCATATTGGGATTTGGTTTGGAAAGTTAGTTTTAGGCTACTGGGGTTGACTTGGTTAACGAGACCCTCGTTGGGAATTTCAAGGCCACGAGTGCGTTCGAAGAATTTTTTTTATATACGTCAACGTATCTAATTTGTGTATGAGAGACCTCAGGTGATAGTCGAATTTCAGGTAGAGACTTGTGGAAGTCGGGAAATTTCTGGTGTCTGGTGTACTGCTATGGCGGCAGCTGTACTGCCATAGCGGTGGCCCTGCCGCTATAGCGGCTTAGTGTATTTGGGGGTGACCGCCATAGCGGTTATGTCACCGCTGCAGCGGGACCGTAGCGGTCTCGCGACCGCTGCAGCGGGTTATGAGGCAGTCGAGTATTTATTGAGATGATAAAACCCTTAAGTGCCTCATTCATTTACATTCGGTTCTAAGCTTCTAGGAGGGTATTTCAAGAGGCTTTGGGGTGATTCTTTATTGTGGTAAGTCCATCTATTCTCATTCTTCGTTTATGATTCAAAATCTACCTTAGGAACTCCCTAATCCATGCTAGAGTCTTCCAATAACATGAGTATTAAAGAGGGTTTTTAGGTTTGTTTCTTGAATGAGTTTTTGGTTATCAAACGATTTGTGGATGGATTAAGCTTTATTAAGCATGGAAGTGATAGGTAGTGGCTATATAACCATGAATCTACCATTATTAGTAACAAATTTGTGGAATTGAAAGTTAGGGTTTATACCCAAATTTGGGGGTTTGACCTAGATTCCGAATTGGCCTAATCCATGAGTTAATTTAGCTATTGTTTGATAGGAATTGATCACCTCGAGTATGAATTTCATATTTAGCCTTCGATTTGACCATTTTACCCTTAAGGGTTCGTTTTCCCATTCCGTGAGTTAGGATTTGGTACTTGAATAGAAGTAAGGCTTATGGGTGTTGTCCTTCTTGATTCAAATATCATATTCGGATATGACTAGACTTATATTACTTCGAGTCACAAAGGAAGGTCAAGGCTGAAGTTTGACGGTTCAAGATTGCTGTTCAGCTTTCCAGGTAGGTTACGGCTTACCTTATGGATTAGACTTCGATTAGTAAAGCATATGTAGAGTTAGTGATTGTCGGAGATAGCATGTACGCCCTCGAGTGTGGAGTTGGGATGGAATTCTATTAGGTTGGTTGATGATTGATTGTGGCTTGTCACCTTGTTACGTTCTATTTGTATTGTGGCTTTATGTGTTCGGGCTTGTTCGTTAGAAACTCTAAGAATCATGCTTAACATTTCATATATGATTTGGAAGATTCTATATCATGGGAGACTAGTTGGATGGAAACTTGACTTATGACTTACTAGTGATGATGACTTCATGCATGGTATGCATCTTCATTTCGTATATTATTGATATTGAGCCATAACTTGGTACCGATGATGTTAAAGGAGAATGGAACATTGAAAGACTCTAGACTGGACGCTTAGTGGTTGACCTTATGAGTTGGAGACCGTATTTTATCATATGTTCATGTCGTTGGAAGGGTAAGGAAAGATATGATATTGTTGATGTTGTTGTTGTGATAAGTATCCTTGTATGGCACGACTGAAATGAATATTTTTCATTTGATATTCTTATTGCATGATATACATTTTCATATCTATACTATATTGTTGTGATCTTGATATCGGTGCGACGGTGATAAATGAGAAGGGAAGTAATTATAATTCTTATGACATTATTATGTTGCATAGCCATCTCTATGCTGTGTGATACGGAGTGGCTAACGGGGAGCTCGGTGGATGAGTCATTCTAGGCTGTGTGATACGAAATGACGGTACATGGACTTAGCTATCCCTTATGGGTCATGATTGTCAAACGGTAGACATCGTCCCCCCGGAGCATGTGTATATCAGGATAGACGAGTCACTCTAGGCTATGTGATACGGAATGATGGTACATAGACTTAGCGGTTCCGCATCGGTCATGACTGTCAAATGGTGGACATCGTCCTCCCGGAGCATGTGTGTATCAGGATGGACGAGTCACTCTAGGCTATGTGATACGGAATGATGCTACATGGACTTAGCGGTTCCCCATCGGTCATGACTGTCAAATGGTGGACATCATCCTCCCAGAGCATGCGTGTATCATTGCATAACATTGCATTCATATTTCATCCACTCATACCCCTGATTTCTGGTTGTGATTATTATTTGTACTCTGTGGTGTTCGTGAACATTGATTTCCTGATTTGAGATCTTCTTGGGCCTTATTAGTATATACTTGAGGAATGATTGATTCGAGGAGTTGAGACTTTCTCCTAGGATAATACTTGAGGTTTTGGATAATAGTGTAGGTGGTACTAGTGTTTGATTATTCTGAGAAATTGTGGAAAACTTGGCAGGACCTGAGTTTAGATACTTCACCATAGGCTCGATCTGGATATAACTGACTGAGGGCTTCTTGGATGTTTCGATACCTGAACTGTTATTCTTGGATATGTGTTTATGCCTTATATTTGATTGCGAGCTTGTCTATTCTACAGTCTCTTTCCTTATATATGTTCACTAATTGTTGTTAGCTTATGATGCCTACTCAGTACGTGTTGTTTGTACTGATGCTACCTTGTTACACTTCTTTTTGGGGTGTAGAGTTTGAGATAGGTTGTCACGACCCAAATTACGGATCGTACAGGCACCTACCATATTTCTATCCGATAGGCGAACCCTCAAGAACCCAACCCTTTTGTAATGGTTTTTTGAAAAATAAAAAACAAAGAATAGTGAATAGAATAAACATTACAAGGGCAATTCTTTTATTATACAAAAACAGTTTCTCTTTCCCAAGGATCTAGTCTGAACCAGACAAGATCTCCTAATTTACGGAGAGGAATAACATAAGTAAAAGACCGCCTTCCGCTCGTAACGAGATGTATGGAACCGAAGGAAGATATCCACCACCGCAATTAATGAAATCTTCAAGCATAACCCAAACACATCTACACCCAAAAAGGATGTAGCAAGAGTAGTATCAATACACCACACGTAGTGGTAAGCATCATAGGTCGACTGAGATTAGTTCACACAACACGATATAAAATCAAACATAATAGACAGATGAATACAGTCGCACACCTCTTTATAACCTACTCAGAATTACTCGATTTTGACTTAACATGCTCATAACTAACTACCACGCCACAACATTAGGGAGTAGGGACCAACAGTCAACAATGATCACCCTCAAGAAGGACTCCTAAGCCAAATTAAACTACGTCGACGTGTCGAATTTAACTCAACCTTCCTACCAGCCGACAGACGGTTGGACCACTAAATATTACCTTATTTCCCTTACATCAGCGTACTCAAATTTTTATGATTAGACTCATTAAAACACTTATCCCACAATGGACACCAGACTCAAGCAATTCATTAAATAATAAATAAGAACAAGAATCAATCCAATCAATGATAACAAATCAACATTCCGCCCACACTTAGCCACACTAACGGGGTCAGGGCAACTTATCTTTCTTTATTTATCAACAGACCATGAGGTCATTTGTAAGCGCCTCATTTTCACAATCATGAGAAAATCAGTGGGAACTTACCGAAATGGACCATGACTACATGTCATTCCATTTGGGATCAGCTCTACTTCCGCCACAAATATATGAACACATAAGTAAAAATGCAATCAATGTTAGTATCGTATCTGTACAACATGCTAAATGGTACTGTTTGACCCATTAGCCATGACCTGCAGGGGACCCATGGTGTCCATGTACCACTCAAGCCCGAAACCGATGACTATGAGCCTCCACAACTAGGCCACATCCTCACCCCTGTCAAATGTGCCTTTTCATATTTATATTATCTTTCTCATCACAATGTATTTCCGTTCCACAATCCATAAGGAATGTGAACAATCAAGAAACAATATCAATGACCACAAATCACCACGCCACAAGTCATATCAACACTCACGACTCAATTTACCAACTTGTCATGAACCAATTTGGCTAAGCCGTGCGGGCACTTACCTTTCCTACATCGGTAAGCGAACCCTCAACCCAACAAAAATAAAGACATAAAATAAATAAATTAATTAGGCGGAAGAAAATTATCACGTAAGTCTTACGATAATATTATAGAAGAAAGTACGAAAATAAGAAATATACCCAGGGTCTGCTCTAAGCCATACAAGAGCATCTAAATGAAAATATACAAGTTTGGGATATAATAATACATCAAATTTGTTTACGTCATATAATAGAAAAGTAAGACATAATAAGAGAAGTCTTCAAGGAAGCGAACGTCTTGTGCTCACCGTGTAAACTCGGAGCGCCTCTTGATAGCGACTATCAGCCAAAGGAAACGGAAGAACATCTAATCAAATCTCGCACTATAAAAGAATGCGAGAAGTGCAGTTAGTAAAAACCACAAGATCTAAGTTGTCATGGGGTCGTACTAAGTATAGCTAACATAATTGAGTAATAATAAAGCAAGATAGGCAGATAAATCAACAAGTATAAGTCAAGAATAATCAGAATCAAGTACACGTCATCGCCTAAGTAGAGCATCTAAACCCAAATGTGCCAAGTCTCAATATGTCCAATCCGAACCAACATCACAAATAAAGCACCAAACCATCTCAATATAAGTCATGATGCAATGCAATGCAATAATGTATGAATACAATTGAAATGTCAGGTACACATGTACTCCTGACTTGAATACCTCCACGTCTCTGGTAGCACAACCCTGCTGAGACTCGCAAAGTCTAAGCAAGCCACTCTTGGTCCCATCTTTGCCCAATAGACAGACGAGACTCCAGATCTTTGCCCATAGAGAGTTCTCACCTGCACCACCCTGAGGGACCCGCGGAGTCTATGCACTCACTCAATCCACGATTCTGGAACAAATATCGGATATCGGACTCTCACATCACTCTCATCCAAAAACCAAGCCCAACTCATCACAGTGTTTCATCAAGTATCAACAATGTATCAACAGTATATCATGAAGGATGAGAATGCGTGCAATGTATGTATCAACATCAATAATCGAATCAATATCACAAGTACCAAACATGGGTACGCCAATAATATCATGAAAAACTACACAAATCATATAGAACTCTAGCCTCATATCAACATCAACCAGTAAGATACTACAATATCACGATCAAGATGGAACAACAGCTCCCAATATCTACTAACAATACGTGCATCAAGTCAACACAATAGAACAATCAAGTTACAACACAACGAGGTGGCTAGCCCAATCACACATCAGGCCCAACCTAAGGCAATATCCAACCCAACTTCATACCCGAAGGTTTAGGTTGGGTTCGATAATATCATCTAAATATATGCTTCTGCCATACATGAAGTCTCACTAAGGATAAGCCATAACTACTGGATGGCCAAACAAAGAAAGCACCAACAATCACTCCGAAGCCTTGCCCGCCGCCGAGCCTCAATATCAAAGAAGTCTAGGAATATTCAAAATCTAGATTAGAAATCACGAAGATTGATACCTATATTGCTATCATTCAATTTAGTCAAAACCAACCCTAGAATTTGGGAAAACGGGGCCCACATGGGCAAAACGAAAAATTCAGGGGTAAATTATTCAATTAAACACTAGATGATCAAAACCTATCAACCAATTGCTAAATTAACTCAAGGATTCATCCAATTTCGAAATTCAAGCAAAACCCTCAATTTTGGGTATAAAGCCTAAAGCTTTGATTCAAGGATTCACAATAATAATGGAAGATATATGATTAATAACCTTAGATATCTCATAATCTAGTATAAACCCAATTAATTTCATCATTAAAAGTCTAAGTGGTATCTATTAAATTCACTTTTTATCTTCCATTACTAAGGAACTAATAAGGAAAGAGGAATTCTAAGATGATTAGGAGTAATGAATTAGTAAGGAGATTAGCAAGACTTACCACCAAGATTTCCCCCTAAGAATCTTCTAGCACAGTCCCCAAGAGTTCAAGTTTCGTAATGGTGATAAATGATAGACTCAAGGGCTTTTTAATACACACTTAATGAAATAACAAAGCCCCGATACCGCCACGCCGGCATCGGGGCACGACGCCGGCCCCTGCACCATAGGGACGGCCACCGTCAACACACTCGGCGGCCATCCCACCGCTACGTGGCGGGGAAAGCCGCCGGGACGATGACCGGTGCCGGCTTCGGTGGACAACAGCACTGTAATCCCACTAAATCTTCCAAGTTCCAATCGAAATCCCGACCAACTCTTAAAGCCATCTGCTCACAAACTACATACACAGACTCACATAAAAACATGCTACAAACGCACTCGTGACCTCAGAATTTCCACCGGAGGCCTCATTGGCCGAGTCAACTGCCAATACCTCATATCTAACTTCCCAACTCAAGTCCCAAAATGCATCCGAGTGAATTGAAAACCGAACCAGATATACACACAAGCAATAGGCTCCTCCTCATAGGTCAAATTCTCATCAAGCAACATCGAATCCCAACAAAAAATGTAGGTATCATTGGCGTGGTACTTCTTCAGCATAGAAATATGAAAAACCAGATGAACTCCCGCCGAACCTGGCGGCAAGGCTAACTCATAACCAACATCGCCCACACGGTCAACAATCTCAAACGGGCCAATATACCTGGGTATCAACTTGCCTCTCTTCCCAAAATCTCGAACACCTTCATGGTGAAACTCTTCAATACAACTCGGGTCACCAACAACAAACTTAAATCTCGACCTTCCTATCCGCATACATCTTTTGTCGACTCGAGTCGCTACAAAAGCTTAGCCTCGAATAACTCTCACCCTATCATGACCTCTTACCGTATTTGTACCCCAAGGTCGAACCTCGAAGCCATCAAACCAGCCCACCGAATATCTACACCTCCTACCATATAAAACCTCAAAAGGCGTCATGCCAATTATTGATCGCTTACCGTGCCTTGGCACCCACAACCCCCGCGCCCCAGCCGGCCAAGCGAGGTGTAAGCCACCGCAAGAAAAGTGAGCCACAGCAGTTGTCACCATTGCAGCAGTTGTCACCAAGAAAGAAGTTGTCAGTCCGTGCTTGCCGACGTGCTCCCACAAGTAGCTCCTCACGGACGGAGTCAACAATCATCTAGATATGTTACATTGCATATCCTAGGAGTACCAAGAAAGTTTAGCAAGAACCGGACGAGCTCATTTTGGTCGTCGACGATCGAGCGAGCTACCGTGCGAGCTTAAGTGTTAGTCCCGTGCGTCGTGAGCTATGGATGGAATCTGGGATTTCAAGAACATACCCTTCCTAGGATGTTATTAAACGTGTTTACCAAGTTTGGCGTCATTTGAAGATCATTTACCTGTTAGCCACTTACCCTAGCCAAGTTGTGCAACATGTTGTCAAAGCTCGAAGGCTATATCTCGTTCCACGTGCATGGATAGACGAAACTTCACGGAGGAGGAAGGAAGTCAAGAGAAAGAGTTAGGAACAGACGGCGCCTCATTTGGAGTTCGGATCGAGAAAGGCCAAGGTGATTCTCGGCGGAATTATCTCCGTGCTAAGCAAACTGGGGTTTTTCTTTTTTAAAGCATATATAAAGGGGGCACAGTGTCTGGGGCCCGCCACTCTCCCCGTGCATGCCACCATCAAGCCGCACTGCCGAGCAACCATGAAAGCCAACCTCAAGGGCCTACCTAGGCATCCCTCAAAGGGTCCTAGGCACCCATACGAGTTACGCAACTCTATGGGCACACAACCAAAAGCCGGCCGTCAGCACCCAACGAGGGCCTAGAGGCTTGACGAGGGACCGACCATGCCCTCGCGAGCTATCCTTGAGAATGAGAAAGCCCTCAAAGGCCTATCGAACACTCGAGGCACCTCTCCCAAGAGTCTCGGGCAGGTGTTGATTCTGTGAGCTTGGCTTAGGTTCACCCTCGTAGCATGTCCCATTGCCTGTGACGCGTCACAGAATCCACGCCGCACTATGCAGGATGGAAGTATGTCGCAAGGGCTATGATTAGCCATGCCCCACCATAGGCATACTACAAAGGACACACAGGACAAAGGCCAAGGATTTAAGAGTTGCCCTACTCGGGCGCCGCACCGGCCACTTACACATGTGCACCGTGCTAGTGTCGTTTCGAGGGATCTGGATCGTGCGCGCACGCGCACCGACACCGCTGTGCGAGGGACTTTTATTTCCATAGCCAACCCAGGTGTGCGTGCAGATAAAGACCCAATATATGAAACATGCCACAGCAGTATGTTGGGCAAGGCCAAGGCTCTTGCATCGACTCGCCGGCACCACCGGGTTGCATGAAGCCATAGCGCACAAGGTCGTTCATGAGTTCTGGGACAATTATTAGGCTGGCTCGTAGTCCACCTGGACTACGGGCGCCGCACGGGCACTTAGTGTGCCATTGACAATAAGAAAGAGGTGGCCCGTGACACAATACACGAATGATAACTGTTGTTGTACGCAAAATCTTAATGGTGTGCCGTCCCAATAACCAAAAAAACAATAACACACGCTTCAATAGTCCTCAAGAACCCGAAGGCCCGCCGCACCGGCCACTTTGGGGGTGAAAAGTGTATTGAGATCCCAACGGTACCCCAAATCCTTAGAAAAGCCCCCGTAAT
>NW_026720943.1:0-9260 GCF_029784015.1 Lycium ferocissimum
GAAAATTCTAGCAAATTTCTCCTTTTTCATTGAAAAATTTTTTCCCAGGTTCCCCAAATTTCCCCCTAGCCTTTCTCCATTTTTCCCATGGGTCGTTTCCCGAATTTCCCTTTTTTCCCCCCCGGCCTTTCTTAATTTTCCCAAACCCAAACATTTCCCTAACAACTTGTTCCACTTGCCTCGACTTGCGGGGTCAAATAGGGGGTTAACACCGGGCGGGGCATGTATTCGTGCGGCCCCAATTGCATTATTCCCCGCGTCCTGTTAGGGGGGGCGGGGCCCGTTATATATATATATATATATATATATATATATATATATATATTTTAATTTTTGATGATATGGGGGGAGGCGGCTAGGATGGCATTGTGACTCTTTCCCGCGTCCCCCCTTTTGGGGGCGGGGCACGTTATATGTACATGTATATGATGTTTTTTTACTTGCGCCCCTCTTTAAAGAAGAGCGGGGCATTTATGCTGCATGTGTACATGATGTTTTTTCTATTTATGCCCCTCGGTTTATTTACGACTTTGAAATGCATGTTTTTATGGTTCAAGGTAAGCTTTTTTTTTTAGTTCTTGTTTTTACCCCATCCCCCTTTAAATTTTCGTCCCCGACCCTTGTTTTTTTTAAATTCCTTTGTTTTACATACTCGGTACATATTTGGACCCCCCTTGGGTGCTTTTTCACCCCGGTACCCCCGGATGAGTAGAAGTTAGGAAAGATTTTCCCGGGTTTGGTTGGCGACCCTTTCCCCTTGGGGTGTTCAAGTCGGGGGTCTTTTTTTTATGGTATACGTAGTTATGTTAGAGACTTTGCAAAGGGTTGTCGTGTATATAAGATTGGGCTTTGAAAGGGGCCCTTGTGGCCAATGTATTATTATGCATTATATTCGGATTTCATTTTTTTACGTTTCACTTGATTTGAGAAAGATGAAAAGTATTTTTTCTTTTGAAATTTTTTCATTATGCGTTTGTTATGAGTTAAGGGGACTGACTATGAGTATAACGAAAATCGGGGGTTCCGCTCCCAAAAAGTAAGGGTGGGGGTGCCCGTCCGCCACCCAAAATTAGGGTGTGACAAATTGGTATCGGGCCGGTTCGTCGGGGGTTTTTGAAAAGGGTCGTGCCCGGGTAGGGGCCCAATTTTACGGTGGAACGCGCCGTTTTAAACGGGGAGGCTACGGGGCATCAAAAGGGGGTTTTCTTTTTAAAAAAATTTAGATTTTCCTGGGGCCAAGTCATAGGAGATGAGATTTCTTGCGTAACCTTTGATTGCGAGGGAGAAGGATGACATCGATGAAGAAAGGGGCCCGATGATGTCGGAATTTAAAAAGCACGTAGGTAAGAAAAGGTATAGAGATATATGTTGGGTAAGACAGGGGAAATCGGGCGGTAAAGGGAAAAAGGAAAGTAAAAAAGTATAACGGGTCGGATTAAGTTGCGCATCGGGTATTTCTCTTTTTTAAAATGTTTTGTTGATTTTGGGGGAACCGGGGGGGCCTTGATATGATATGATATGTATATATGTATTTTTTTTGGGGCTTTTTGGGTTTTTTCGTGGGGATTTTTGAGATAGTAAAAAATATAGGGGGTTTCTGAAAAATTTTCCCAAAAATAAAGAATGAGCTATAGGTTTGAAATCGACTTGAAAGGTCGTGGGGGAAATTAATGATAAGATTTGATTAAATTGTGAGTACGGGTGACCTCGAGGAATAAGTTAATTTTTGGGTTGGGGATAATAGTAATTAGAAGGTCGATATCGATATGGAAAAATTGGAAAGGGCTTGTGATACTAAAAACGATTTAAAAAAGGGGTCCCAAACCTTGATAGAGGCTTTTTTAAAGGGTGGGGGCGAATTGAAAAGCGGGGGACGGATTAGGGCAAAACTTATAATTAAAAAAGAAATGGTATGTTTAAAGGGCAAAGTAGGGAAAAGGAAAAAGAATTGCGATGGATATGAATGTATGGATAAGACAACTAGTGAGATATTAAGGAAAAAGTGGCCCGGGAAAAAGGGGAAGGGATTGAAGTGTTACTTTTTATAGGATTGAATGAATAGATATAATGTGAATATAATGAAAATTGTTATAAAAAATAAGTAAAGCCTAGTGAGAAGGGGGCCAACGCAAAGAAAAGCCTTGTGGCTAGAATAAAAAACAAGTGTAAAACCCAGGAAAGCGAGCTATGGAACGAAAAAGGGAAAACATCTTACGTGGGGGAAATTTTGGAAAAAGGGGTTATAAAATGGGGGAATGATATGACATAAGAAAAGAAATTAATTGGAAGAAGGAAGTGAGAAGGGAGCAAAGATAAGGGTTGTAGTAATAGCCATGACATTGGTTGGGATCAAAAATTCATAAGTGACGGGATTGTAGGCCCCGTTATAGAAAGGATGGGGAAACGGGGGTAAAATGAGAAAAAAAAGAAATTAAAAGGGCCCGAAAACCAAGTTTTATGGAAACGGCGGGGTGTGTTTAAAAGGGGGAATTTAGGAAGTGGGGGAATGGAAAGTATCAATCCAAAAGTAAAACGAATTTTAAAAGTTAAAAAAGGGGCAAAAATAAATTGTGGAGTGGGAAAGAGTAAGAGCCCCTTTTCCCTAAATTCGGGGGAGGCTTATTTTGAAACTTTTTGGTCTTTTTAAGGACTTACTTCCCCAGTTGGTAAGGAGGTCATTTTGGTGGGTGGATGGGGTTACTGGCTTTAAAAACAAAATTTTCGGGGGAGTTAAGATTGGCGTCGGGTGAGAGAAATTTTAGGATGGGTAAACCCCAGGGAAGTTTTCGAAAGTCTTACAAATTCGGACGAAAAAGGGGCAAATAAAGAAGCTAGAGTAATCTGGGGAAAATTAAATTACGGGGGGGCGAGAAGAAGGTCGCGTAAAAAGGGGGCGGATTGGGCCCGGGGTGAAAAGAAAAAAGGGGGGGCTTTGGGTCCTAGAATTGGGGGTGAGTTTGAATAGCGTTTGGAAATATTTTGTAAGTGAGATAGTAGTAATTATATATATAGGTATGCTTTGGGTATTCCATACATGGCTATATCGACGGGTATTTTCCCCCCGGACCAACGTTACGGTATAGGGAAAGGGCATTAATCGGAGGGGGGAACCCGGGGTTAAGTAAAAAAAATATATAAATGGCACAAATGTTAAACAAGCCGATCGTTTTCCCTTTATAGGTTAAGCTTGGAAAGTTCTAACACAATGATTTGGGAAAAAGAAAGAAAGTGAGTAGATAAAAACGGAAAAAAGGGGATCAGAATGTCGGGAAAAAAGGGTCCCAAATTGAGATTGGAAAATGCGGACATAGGACAAAGTATAATCGGGTAATAGTATAAGTACACCCCCCAAAAGGGGGAAGCGGATGCGAAAATTGAGTGAAAGATGGAGACAATCAACATTACAATGTATTTGATACGGGTGCTCGGGCTACGGGAAAAGATTCCTTGCGAGACAAGTTAGTAAGACAAGTTAGTAAGGCCCGAAAAACCGGAAAAAAGGGGGCGGAAACTAGGATGGGAATTGAGATAGTTTTGAGAATTAATTGTAGAGATCCAAATGATATGGCAAAGTAAAAGCAAAGGAGAATACGACAAGGGACAATAACGAGTAACTTCGGGGGGCATTGTGAAGGAAACCCTTTTTGGATTAGAGGGGGCTAAGATGTGGGCAATGGGGTTGTTTTAAGATTGATTTATAAGTAGCAAGGGGAAAGATAGCAAACCCCCCCATAGTAGGAAGTGAAAAAAGGGAAAGGGGGAAAGGAGTAGGGAAAATAGACTACCGGCGAATGTTGGTACGGGGGGGATGTGTGAAATACCATGAACCGGAAAGGGAAAAGATCGTGACTAAGTTTGAATATACTTTATGGGGGTTCGTACAAGGGTGGCTATTTTCCCTTGGATATTTATATGTAAGGATGAGACGGCGAATACTTAATGAGAAAAGTTTGGACCCCGGTTGAATATGGTTACGAGATTTTGGGTGCTTGGGGAAAAAGATGTAAAAGGGTTTGGGGGTTGAGTTTGGGGTAAAATTTGGCGAGGACAAAGGAGAACATGGCTATGGTTAAACCCAAAAGGCCTATCCGTTTTAGGTTGTGGGTAAGAGAGGCGAAGACAAGTAAAACATAAGGTTTAAAGCGAAGCCCGCTGGGTATTTCTTGGGCTAATTTGAGCACCTTCGTATATTCGCGTAAAGGGGTTTTAACTAATGTCGACCGGAAAGTTGAGAACAAGATGCGAGAAAGGGATGATGAAAGAGTTCGAATTAAAGATAAAGAAATGACACGAGACAATGTGCCTAGAATGTTACACGTAGAGTAAAGGGGGGTTATAAGATGATTTAAGCGAGGGGGATCGGAACTAGGGGCTACTAAAAAGGGTGAATTTATGCGTCAAATTCTTTCGGGATAATACCCCCGATGGCAAATTTAAAACGGGGAAAGACTATTAGCGGCTCGGAGACCCAAACCATTGGCCCACAATCGGCGTCGAACCCCTTAGAATTCCGGTTGGGGGTGGGGGGATATTTGGAGATATCACTCGTGAAAGGTTTTAATGAGATCCGACAAGAAGGAGAAAGTTTGAGATGTATTGGACTTTATTACATTTTTGTAAGGTAAGAAGGTTGCGTACTAAAGACGTGGCTTTTTCTAAGGTTTTTTGGGAATAATAACGGGGGAAAGGGGATGACTTGGGGAAATTTTAAGAGGAGATGGGAAAAAGAAATGGGTTGGTAGATGAGGCGTGTTATGGTAATAAAGGGAACCCCCAAAAGGGTCCTTATAAGACATTACGAGGCTATTTGAACATTCGAGGACGAATGTTCTAAATGGGGGAAAGGGTGTTATTCCATATTTTGTACGTTGGGGTAATTTAAAGGTAACCATGATAAGTTAAGGGCAAAAACTAGTTTGGGATACGAGGTTGAAACTTTTGACCTCAGTTTTATTTTAATTCACAAATTGCTTATGAATTTTATTGGTATGGAATATTAAAAAAAGGGGGAGAAGTTGAAATAAAAATTTCATGAAAAACCAAAGTGGCGGGGGTGTTAAAGGGGGGACCCAGTTGGGATTTTTTTAAAGGACATATGAAGAGATATAGGGGTGGTACATGTGAAGTTGAGCAAGTCCCAAGAAGGACCCTTTAAACTAAAAATGAGTGTAAGCCCTCGAAAAAGGGGTATTTAAGAAAATGTCTTCGGGTGATCGACTTCGAAGGGGGGGAAAAAGGTATTATGAGTTTGGAATTTGGGAAAACTCCCGGAAAATTTAAAAATTGTATATAATTGAAATATCTTTCCCCCAAACCCTGGGGCGTGGGTTCATAAAACGACATCGGAATAAAGGGGATATGGACATTTTAAGGTAGAAAGGTCGGTGGGCCGGGGCCCGGCCCCGGAAAACCAAGGGGGGGGCCCCTTTCCCACCCTTTTTTTTTGAAATATCCCGCCTTTTCTTTCTTTTTTATCCCAAAAAACCCAAAAAAATTCGGAAAAAAGAGAGAGAGGGGGAACCTAGAGAAAAACTAATTTTGACCAAAATCCGCGCCAGAAATTTGAAGCCCATGAAGAAAAAAATTTGTCGTCGCGTTGCCTTCAATTTGAGCTAAAAATCAACCGAAGAAGAGGGTGGACGTGGTGGCTGCATACCTAAGGGGAAGATTAAGGGGTTTCCCTTTTTATTGTTAAAAGGTTTATTTTGGAAATTTTAACGGATTAGAACGGAGGAATAGGGGTGTAGAAATGGATGAAATTCATGAAACTTTTTATGTTGATGTTGGCGAAGTGAGGTTTTGGGGTGTTTTGGCAAGGGAAGAACTAAAATTTTTTTTAGTATTTTTTGGGTTTTGTGTTGTGGATTCTATGATGTAAATAAAGGTTTAATGAATTAAGTTGAAGATAAAATGTGTGTGGGTTTTTTTTGGAAGCTAATGTGAATTAAATATAGTTTCTTGTTTTTGAAAGATAATGTTGCTAAAGTGTGGATTATTGGCGTAGTTGAAGAATTTTTGGGAAAAAAAGAAATGTGTTGACGGTTTTTTGGAAATTGGAGGTTTCGGGTTCCATGGTAGCTTGGATGGATTGTTTTGAATAACGTGCGGATTGTTTGAAGTGTTTTTTGAATTTTGTTTTTTGGGTGGTTTTTTAAATTTGTATTTAAAATTTAGATCATTGGCATTAGCTTGAATGTATGTCATTGAATTGAAATTAAAGGAAAGTTGTTGGAAAATTTTGGGAAAAAAAATTACTAGCGTTATAATCGTTTTGAATTGATCATTGATTTTTTAATACGGTTGTTGGTATTGTTGTTGAAGATTTGGCGAGTTGAATTCTGGGGATGTTGAATTTATGGGGGAAATTTCCCCCTTTAGGGGAGAAAATTTAAAGGCTTGGAATTGAATCCTTCGGTGTTTATGACTAATGTTCAATGTCTAATGACGTTTTTAGATTTTGAGAAGCGAGACATGGGTTCGGTTGGCGTAGGAAGCGGACGAGGTATGTGAAGCTACCCTTTTTTTCTTTTGGCATGTCTTAGTTGTAATTGGTATGACCGAGCCTCGAGGGAATCCTTCTTAGGATTGGCCCCGTTTTGATTAAAATTTGCTTATTGATGTTCTCCTTTAAATTTGGGCAAGCTATGGTCTTTATGTCTTTGGTAATTGGATTTAGAATGTTGTATAAACGGTTTTGTTCCTAAAAAAGGGTCTTATGTCTAAAAATATCCCCTAACTTTCATAGATGGAAAAGGATTTCCTTGAAACATTCGTGAAAGTTTTTTAACGTATAAACTTTAACTTGCATGGGCGGGGCCCCCGGTTGGGTTTTATACATAGTAGTCCCCAAAAAGGGGTTTCAACCAAAAAAAAGTCTAATGACTTGTTTTTTAAAGAACTTAACATGATTTCCGTTTTTTATTTCTCGACGTTGGTCTTACTTATTCATTGATCATGATGATGATTTATGTCGTTTGGTTTCTCCTCTCTGCTTTTGTGCCGCCCCGATATTCCTTTGGGCCGGGCCGGGGGTGGAAAAAGGGCTCCCTTTTCCCCTTATTCTTCGTCCCTCGGCTGGAGGGCGGGGCACGTTATATATATATATATATATATATATGATATGATATTGGGGGGGGGGCGGCCGGGATGGCATATGATGAAACCCCGTTCCCCGTCCCCCCTAGAGGGGCCGGGGGGCCCTTATATGTACATGTATATGATGATTTTATTGCGTCCCTCGTTAAAAAGGGGGGACCCCGGGAGAAGCGTGGCCCCGTGATTTTTTTTTTTATGTCACTCGGTTTATTTACGACTTTGGGTTCATGATTTATGGTTCAAAGGAAGCTTTATGAGTTTTTGGGTTCGTACTACTTTTAAATTTTTCCCTTTTTTCCGTGATCCCCTTTTTTGTTTCCCTGCTTTACATACTCGGTTAAAATTTAAAAAGCGGCCCCCTTTCTTCGGAGGCCGTTTTCCATTCGGGTACACCCGGATGGTAGAAGATGTTAGGAAGATGTTCCGGGGTTTGGATTGGCGAGCTCCCTTTCCTCCCGGGGTGTTGGGGGTCGGGGTGCTTTTTCTATGGTATCGTAGTTTATTTAGAGACTTTGCGAACCCTTTCGTGTATATAAATTCGGCTTTGTGGGGGCTTTTGTAAGGGTGTTTATTTGTTTTTTCGATTTCATATGTTTACGGATTTCCCTTTATTTAGAAAGATGAAAAGTATGTTTCTTTTGAAAGTTTTCATTATGCGTTCTGTTATGAGTTAAGGGCCCGGCAAATGAGTATAACAAGAGTGGGGCGGGTTCGTTTAAATTTAAGTAAGGGTCGGGTGCCCGTACGCCCAAGAAAATTAGGGTGTGACGGCTACGCCGTGCGTTTTTTTGTTGTTACTCGTTCGGGAGCCCGGGGGAAGGGTTTTATATCATCGTGCGCACTATACTATTTGTTATGAAAACTTACTTAAACGAAACCCCCTCGCCATGGGGGGGGTCGGGGGTGTGGTGTTATGATGTGTTATGGCATATGATGTGTTATGATGTTATGATGTGTTACGGAGATGTACGGAGAAAAAACCCACGGGGGGGGTTTTGTCATGGCCCCGACGACGGGGGCGACCATGTTCACAAAACCTATCTTGATTTCGATTTGCATTATTTATGTTTGGTAAGCTTTTTGGTATCGATTTTGTATTCTTTTTCCCGTTTTCTTATTGGGGGTTTTTGATCCCATTTTTTGTATTCCTTCTTTACATACTAAGTACATATTCGCCCCGCCCCCCTTTTTCTTGGGGGTTTGCTTTTTCTCCGCGGTACGGACGCCCTTTTTTGGCGTCCCCCCGGGCTTAGGACACCTTCCTGTTGTCTTGGAGTGCCCCCCGTTGCAGGAGCCCTTATCTTGGTAGGGAAACTTTTCCCGTTGCATATGTATATGTTTGTTCGGGGGTCGCGGGGCCTTCCCTTATGGTTCCCTTTTGCCCCTTGGGGTCGTAGACACATGTGTGGGTTTGTATGGGTCCCACGTGTGTTTTTTGATGTACTTTTAAAAATATTCGTCTCGATGGCGGCCTTGCGGAAAGTTGATTTTTATATGTGACGGCGGCCCCTTTTCGGGCCCTATACATATTCGGGGATGTTGTTTATTTATGGTAGCCTTGCCCGGCACGTACGACATATGTGTTTGCGGATTGATACGACGCGGCCTTCGTACACGTATATGTTCTTTGTATGTTTTAATTCGATTAAATAGGTGTGTACGAGTGTCCGGCTCGGGCATAACCACCCGGGACGGAGTTGGGGGTTAAAAAAAAAAAATTAAGTTGTTGGATTTTGGAGGGGAAAAAGTAGGGGGAATTTTTTTTACTTGAGGAAAAAAAATATCTTATGGTATACGAGGAGTTTTTTAAGTGAAATAAAAGCCAAAATTAAAGTGCGGGAAATCTAGTTTCCAACCCATAAGCGTTTCGATCGACCCCGGAATGAAAATTATGAGCATTTTAAGATAGGGCGCCGGGGAAACGAGGGTTGGGTCGCACAAACCCCGCTGTGGGTGGCGGCGGGGCAAAGGTGACGGGGGAGAACTCATCCGGGCCTGGAAAGGGGGACGAGGGTATGGAGCGTTATAAAAGGGGGCTTACCTCTGTTTTCCCTTCCGCACCCCAAAAAATCTCCAAAAAAATTTTGAAAATTCTCCCAATACAAAAAATTTTAGCCCAAAAACCCAAATTTAATCTTCGAATTCGGGTTCGGACAAAACGCGGA
>NW_026720944.1:0-9234 GCF_029784015.1 Lycium ferocissimum
TTCAATAAAACCCTCCTACGAACGTTTCGAAGCGATCCGAGCTCGTCTATGAAAGTTATGTTCGTAGTTATGGAATCCTTTTAAAAACAACATTATTTATGCAACATTGAAACCCAACCATACAAAAGACTTAAGAACCATAATTTGAACATATTAAGAACGTTAACATCAAAGGAGGAATAAGTTAATCGTATACGTGTCGCATCTAAGAACGAGTGTCACGACCCAACCCCGTAGGCCGTGACTAGTGCCCGAGCCGGGCACTCCGTACCCCTTTACTAGCCACAAACAAATTAAGCAAACATACTAAAAACTTATACATATACACACACACACACATCTATATATATATATATATATATATATATATATATATATATACATCATACGTACAACCCGGGAATGTACAGACTCAAACGTAATCGAACAATACTACCCACAACCCACATATATGTCTACGTACCTCTACGAGTGATAACAGATGTCCATATGACGGACAAAGCCCCGCCATACCCCCGAATAAACATAGACATATATGCACCAAAAGAATTCGTACTAAAGTGTAGGCCCGAACAAAAGGAGCACTCCAAGACGCGCCGAGTAGGAATCCTAGCCGCGGCTCACCCGCACGAGGATCCGACTCGCGCACACGAGACGCAGCTTCGAAGAAAGGGCCGCACTGCAACGTACCGAGCATGTAAAGCATGAAATACAAGAGAGTGATCGTACTAAATAAGGAGGACAAAAAAAGGTAGTATAGTAACCGAAACTCATAAAGCTTACCTTGATACATAAATCATGCATTTCAAAATCGTAAATAGACTGAGTGACATAAATGGAAAATCATCATGAACATATGCAAGCATAACGTGCCCCGGCCCTCTAACGAGGGACGCGGTAAGTAAAATCATCATATGCATGTACATGTAACGTGCCCCGGCCCCTAGCGAGGGACGCGGTGAATAGAGTCATCATATGCCATCCGCCACCTCCCCCATATCATCATATATATATATATATATATATATATATATATATATATATATATATATATATATATATATATATATATATAGCCGGCCCTCTAGTGAGGGACGCGTGAATAATGCAGAAGGGAATTGCACGAATACATGCCCTGGCCCGGGACGCAGTGAAAGAAGTAGCAACCGCTCGCACGAGCAGAGTAGTGAGAAACCATATGCACATAAATCATCATTACAGACTCAATGAATAAGCAAGTAGCCGACGCTCGATAGTCAAAACGGAAATCATGTTAAGTTCTTTCAAAAGCAAGTCGTTAGGACTGTACAAAGGTAAATCTCGGGGGACCACGGATATACATCAACCAATCCCGGCCCGCCCATGAAAACTTACGTCATTATACGTTACAAAACTTTCTAGGAACGTTTCAAAGCAATCCGGTTCTATCTACGAAAGTTACGGACATTTCTAGACATAGGATCCTTTAGAAGCAAAACCGTTTATACAACATTCTAAATCCAACCATATCAAAGACATAAAGACCATGACATGACCATATTAAGGATACTAACCTCGATAAGAAGTATGAATCATAAACATGCTCGGAATTTAAGAGTGGAGTTACCTCGAAGCTCGTGTCATAGCCTAATTACAACTAGGACATGCCAAAAGAAAGAAGGGGTGAGCTTTACATACCTCGTCTACTCTCCAAGATATTCCAAACTTACGTCACAAACTTCCCAAGATCTACAATACGTCATTAAATACCAAACATTAGCTAAAGGCACTTAAGAGTTCAATCCCAAACTAACAACTTAATTCTACAGAAATTGGGCAGCATTTCCCCAATGCAACACCCCGAGAATTCAACTCGGCCAAATTCATCAACAACCATACCAACAACATACTAGCAACATCAATAAGCAATTCTAAACGTATTCTAACATTAGCACCCCTTTACTACATAATTCAACAACATTCATTATATTCAATTCGACCACTTACATTCAAACCAATATTCATGCTCATACGTTCAATTACTAATCCAAAACCATTCAAACAATATTCAAGAATACTTTAAACAATTCACACAATATTTCCAACAATCCAACCATACCACCCTCCTACCCGAAACCTCCTCACCTCAACATAAACAACACTAACACATTTCTTTCTTCCAAAACTCATGAACTACACAAACAATCCACACATTAGCAACATTATTCTTATAAATGCAAGAAACTATATTAGAATTCCATCAACTTCGACAACAAACTACAAACGAATATAACTTCAACTTAAATCATTAAACCTTCATTTCCACCATAGAATCCACAACACAACATTCCAAACATACTAAATAAAATTGGTTCTTCACCTCCACACAATACAACATATACACACACACACACACACACACGGCTACACTTCAACATCCATATTTTCATGAATTTCATTCATTTCCACACTTCACAACATACACAAACCATGCATAACATATAAAAAGGAAGATTGAACCTTACCTTCTTCACTTGATTCTTCAACTTGGCTAGAGTTTGTTCTTGCAAAATTGAATGCCTTATTTGCTCCAACAACTACCCCAAGTTATAGAGGACCTTCCAATTGGTAGAAAAACTAGAAGAAAATATTTTTTTTGATCAATTTTTGGAATTCAAATTCCCTTGGTCATGGCCGAATGGCCTCTTATTTTTCTCTCCAAATTTTCTTGAAATTTCTAGATGATAAAGATAAGAATTATGATGACTTAGTCATCCTTTTACTACATATATTAGCCAACCATGTGGCCATGGCCCACACTCCATATGGCCGGCCACATGGCTCTTTTAATTTCATGAATTTTAATTTTTTCATATTGCACTTTTGGCCCCAAATTTCCTTAATATTCCATATCAACCAAATTACAAATAACTTATGTCTTAAAACAAGATCTTACTTAAAAGGTCTCAACTTCGCACCCCGGAATAGTCTTGCTCCTAACTTTTCATAGTTAGCTCGGATTATCTCGACGTACAAAATACGGGATATAACATCGTTACCCCGAGACTCGTATCATAGCCTACTTACAACTAAGACATGCCAAACGAAAGAAAGGATAAGCTTCACATACCTTGTCCGCTTCTTAAGCTAATCTGAACTTAAGTCTCGGCTTCTCAAAATCTACAATAACATTATTTGGCACCAAACATTAGTCATAAGCGCTTAGAAATCCAATTCTAAGCTAGCACTTCATTTACGTAAATTTGGGCAAGATCTCCCCATAAATTCAACAACCCCGAGAATTCAACTCGGCCAAATCTTCAACAACAATACCAACAACCATACTAACAACATCGACAACTAATTCAAAGTGCATTCTAACGTCAATAACTCTTTTCTACATAGTTCGACAACCTTTCATTTACATTCAATTCAACTACATACAATCAAGCCAATATCAATGCTCGCACATTCAAGTACTAATCCGAAATCATTCAAGCGAGATTTAAGAACACTCCAAACAATCCACATAATATTCAAATAGCCCAACCAACTTACCACCTCACCCTAAACCTTCCAATTTCCATATGAACAACAACAACACATTTCTTTCTTCCAAATTCATGAACTACACCAACAATCTACACATTAACAACATTAACCTCAATAATACAAAAACTATAATAAAATCATATTACCTTCTCCAACAACCTACAAACGATTACAACTTCAATTTGAATCATTAAACCATCATTTTCATCATAGAATCCATGCAACAACAACCAAAAATACTAAATAGAATTTATCCACTATGTTCTACAAAACAGCCACCATTCGGCCACAACACCCACATCCCAATTTCATGAATTTCATTCATTTCTACACTCCACAACACACATAAACCATCCATAACATATGAAAAGAGGATTAAAACTTACCTTATTCACTTAGTTCTTCAACATTTTCTTGTTCCCATGCTCCTCTAACTCCAAATGAAATTATATTCGTGACTATGCATTGCTCGGGCTTCGATTAGTACTTCGTAGCTTGAAATTTCACTCAAAATCCTCAATTTTAGGTGGCATGAGAGGCCCTTTTTATGGCTGAATTTTCTGGAAATATTGGGAACTTTTGTGCCGAAAAAAATGAGATTTTTGTCCCTTAAAACGGAATGCCAAAGTCGGTTTCTTGTAGCAAGATCAGAAGGTGAGTACATTCGGAATGTTGTTTTATGTGTCAATGATTCAGTTTGTAACGTCTATAATTCTCTACTCTGATGTCCTATCAATGAACGGTTTGTTGCATTCCAAACTAGACTCGACGAACTTCATTTTAGGATTTTGAAACACCTTAAAACTCCAAATATACTATGAGATATGCGCCTCCAAAGTTGACTAGAATTCGTCCCGCGTTTCTCAAATTTTCGTTGAACTTATTTTCTTCAATTTGCTCAATCCCGAAATATTCCGAAATTCTCCATACATGATATTTATCACTTATTACACTAATAATGGCCATGTTCTCGTGTTTTAAAATACTCTTTCCAGATTACGACTTACGAGATCGTAATTCACCCTTTTTCTTCGTTATTACGTACTCTCCATGGCTTGTGCCTTTCAAAACATCCCATTACTACGATGAGGTACATATGTCAAACTCATGCTTCCGAAAACGCGGGGTATAACATCCTTCCACCCTTTAGAACATTCGTCCTCGAATGTTGAACTAGCCTCATAAGGTCTCACAAAGGTTTCGAGGAAGTTTCTTTTATTGCGAGAACCTATAGTCTCATCCACCAATCAATATAATCAAATGAGGGATTTAAATTACCCGTAGGCATAGGGAACAAGTGTCACGACCCAACCCCGTAGGCCGCGACTAGTGCCCGAGTTAGGCACCCATACACACCCGTTAATCAGAAGTTGCATACGAATAGCTTGCGCGGTATACAAATAACATATATTTGCGAAAAGTGGAACGTCACCCTAAGCCGTCACAAATGTATAAATATGCATATCGCTATCGCAACCCAGTAGATAATATCACATATAAGCCGACAAGGCTATCATAATATAGGGGGACGTCCAAATCACAAATCACACAGACACGACTGAACAGTGGATACCCATAACCCACACATATATGTCTACTGACCTTAAGAATAATGACAGATCATATGACGGACAGGCCCCGCCGTACCCGTGAACAAATATATATACATATATATAATAACAAAAGCCGGACCAAAGTATAGGCTCCGGAGACAAGGGAGCGCTCCAAGTGCTACGAACAGAATCCTAAGCTAGTGGATCATCCAAATAAGTATCCGTACCGCGCGGTATGAAACGCGGCCCTCGAAAAAAAGGGGTCGCACGGAATATGTACCGAGTATGCAAAGCATGAAATATAGTAACCAAGATCATAGTCGAAACCAAGACGTAAAGTAAATGCAATATCGAAAATATTAAAATGATTACTCATAAAACACAAATCATGCATGGGCTCTTAGAACTATGGTCGCCCTCCGACATTGGCGCCATAACACATCATACTCCAGAAGGTTTCATATCTCCGTATCCCCGTCACACATCATACACATCATAACACATCATAACGCCAAATATACTGCACTTGCGCTGTTATATCCCGTATTTTGCACGTTGGAATATTTTAAGTTGGATTGCGACAAGTTGTGGATAAGACTTTTAATTTCCGATTTTGTTTTTGTTTTAATGCACAAGTTGCATATTCATCTTTTCATTGGTATGGAGTGTTAAGGGTAAATTTGGAATAAGGAAAAGTTTGGGATGTTGAATAAGTTATACGGTTGTATGGAGTTTTGGACATATCCGTATGCAAATAAAGAGATCGGTATATAAAAGTTTTAGGTCTCGAAATAATTTCCAAGGATGAACAAGGATCGCTACAAGAGGCTCGGTCAAGCATAAAAGATCTTGCTACGGTCTCACTAAAGGACTTCGGCTTTTATAAAGGGGCTTAACTGTTATACCTCGCATTTTGCACATTTGAATATTTCGAGCTAATGGCGGGAAGTTAGGGATGAAGTTACATTTTCCGGTTTTGTTTGGATGCGCAAGTCGCTTATAGTATTATTGGTATGGGTTATTAAGGGCAAGACCATCTTCAAAAATTATTTTAATGTACGAGTTGTCGTGAATATTATTTATGACTATTATTAGTATGGAAATATTGTGAGAGGCTAAGGGCAAAAGAGAAATTAAAAATAGGCCGTAAAAATAATGCGGAAGGCTAGGGGTAAAAGGGTAATATTGAGGAAAGTCGAGGGGCAAAATGGTAATTTCACAAGGCTTTCAAGAAGCTTCATGAAGAGGGGGCAAGTTGGCAAAAGAAAAAATCAAGAAAAGATGGAAAAATTCATGAAATCTCTAGAAATGGGGCATGTGCCCCTCACATGTCTATATTAACTATATATATATATATATATATAAGTTTCTCTTTTAATCCAAGACAAAAGGAAAAAAAAAAAAAAAAAAAGAGGAGGAGGAGCAAGACTAATGGCCTATTCGGCCATAGCTTGCAAAAATTTCAAGGTCAACAATCTTGATCCAAAAAAATATTTCTTCACATATTCCTACTAATTCAAGAGTCCTCTTCGACGTGGTACAATTGTTGGAGCAAGAAAATCATTCTTTGTTGCAAGTTCATGATCATAGTCAAGTGAGAAGTTGAAGGAAAAAAGGTAAGAGCTAATCCTCTTTTATATGTTATGGATAGTTACGCATGTTGAAGTATGGAAAAGTGAATGAAATTCATGTGTTGTAGCAGTGGATGTGTGTGGCCGTGTATATGCATGGTTGAGCCGTGGGTGTATGTGTTGTGTTGTGTGGAAGGTTTCATTTTATGTAATGTGTTGCTTGTGGTGGTAATGAATAGAAACCATAGAAAAATTCATGGAAAATATGGATGTAGTAGTGTTGGCCGAATGGAGGAATCAGGGTGTAGGAATGATGAATTAATTTTATTTTAGTAGTTTGATTGTTGTGTTGTGAATTCCATAAGGTAAAATGGATGAAGAGCATGAGATCATGCATGTTGAAGTTGGGTCGTGCATGTGTGACATGGTATGGAGAGAATGGACTAATTTCATATAATGTGTTTGTGGTTGTTGTAATGTATAGAAACGAATGAAAATTCATGAAAATACGCATGTTGTTGTTGTGGCCGAAAATAGGGATGATGTTGTGAGGTATGACGAATTGAATTCATGTAGCATTTTGATTGTTGTTGTGTTGTGGATTCTATGTTGCTAATAAAAGTTTAATGATCCTCGCACGTCACGTGTTGGAGACTTGTTTTAGAGGTTTATGTAAATTGAATATAAATATTTAATGTTATTGGTTTTGTTATTGGTGGTTTGGCCGGGTTGAATTCCCGGATTGTTGTTGATTGAAATTGGCCAAGTTGAACTTGGTGGGATGGAGTAATTACAAGGGAAGTGCTGCCGAAATTTCGGTAGACAAATGATTACTTTGAATTTCAACTTCTAGATGCTCAAATTGACATATGGTAAATGTGACCAAATCGTAGATTTTGTGGATTTGCAAATTGATTTGGAGTAGCGAGGAAAGAGCGAAAGAGGTATGTAAGGCTTTACTTTCCTTCTTTGGCATGTCTTAGACATACTAGGCTTGAATACGCGCCGGGATGATTCCATTCCTAGAAATCCGAATTTGAATTTGACCCTTTTTCATTCAATAGAATTGAACAAGTTTGGTGTGTTTTATTGAAACAATCGTTTAAACATCTCTAACTTGCCCAAATGGAACCGATCGACCCTTAGGCCTTCATAAGCGACTCTATGAAGCTTAACGTACGTAAATTGTGTACGCCGCCTCATTTGACTCGAGGTGGGCCCACTATTCCCTAATTTCATATGGCTCCACTTGGTTTATTTCCGTACTATAATTTAAGGAAACCTTTTGACATCACTCCGACTACTAAATAATAGTTGTTTTAACTAATCCCTCGATTCCAAGGCATGATTTTCCTTCCTAAAAGTTTACAAATGTTTTCCAAAATATTCATTTTTCTCCAAAAACCAAGCTTTACAATATTGAAAGTCTTGATGACTAAAACGACGACTATGGTTCTATGATGAAAGTGATGATGCCGTATATGAGAAAAGTATATGACGAATATATCAAGGATATGTTCTTACTACGAATATGACGATATGAAATGTCAAGCTATTTTTGGATAATGACTATTTTCAAAGGTTTTAAAAGTAAAACGAAATGATGCCTAATGATTCTCATATGTTTTTCCATGAAGTCTCCATTAATAGTCTCGCCTTATATAAATTGTTCCTTCAAGGTGAGACAGTGCCCATGGTTACTCCATATTGCGATCGGAGGTTATCGAATCTTACGTCACTCCGACGCAGTCAGTAGCTTTCTTTGGGGCTCTCCGCATGCTATGGTATGATATATATATATATATATATGTATATATGTATATGGGGAAGATGGGAAAAGAGCGAGCGCTATAGACGCTCGGGTTGCACCTCGTATATGTAGCTGCCTATCATGATATCATCCGTGACGCGATACCGGACGCGGACATCTATATAGTTATGGTTAAATGGATAGGCCCGATGCCTCGGCAATATATCATGTTATATTTTCTATGTATATGAAAAGAATTATTTTTCAAAGCCAGCTTAGCATGCATATTATGATCGGTTGCCGACGCCTCGGCAATATACCATGTTATATTTTTAACATTTATATGAAAGGAAAAGTTTTTCAAAGACAGCTTAGCATGCATGGCATACGCAGGTGGCATTCACATGTACAAAAGTACATTCTTTATTTTATGCTCTATATTTCCATACAATTTGTCACACCCCGACCTTACTAGGGTGTGATGGGCACCCGACCCTTATTTAGGCCGAGCGAACCCTCGTAATCTTCACACATAAAATCACGTCAAACTTTTGGAATCAAATAAGATAAAATACATAGTAGATTTTCTTTTCCGTAACATTCAACTCGAACAAATCTATAATCATACAAAATTCGCATATAACACGACCAACATATCGGCCGACGGAGCCGCTTTGGCAGACCGACAACCAATACCCACGACGCACCGCAAAGTCTCTAACATACATCCCGAAATCATAACAAACAAACTCGATTGGCCCCCGGGGGGAAGGGGTTGCCTCTCTTGGGAAAACCTTCATAATAACTTCCCATCGATACTGGGAAAAAA
>NW_026720945.1:0-9186 GCF_029784015.1 Lycium ferocissimum
GAGTGTTGAACAACATCAATGGATCATAGTTAACTTCATTAGCTGGCAAGGAACATCATATCATGAGCTCTAGAATCTTTAGACATAAGCTCATCATCATCATTATCGTGCTCATAATGTATCTCTTATCTCATATGGCTATTCATGAACATAGACTCTTAGCTTTTCGAATATAGGAAATTCTTGAAGAAGGAGGAAAATCATGCCATAAGATTCATGCGGTTTTAAAGTAGCCTCACATACCTTTGTTGTTTAACTATTCTATCGCTTGCTCGTTCTCCTTCAATGCCCACGTTTCTACCTTCAAGAGGGTCGTATTAACATTAGCTAATCGATTATAAGAACGTGCTTACCAAGGTTAGAGAAAATTCGCGGCATTTCATTTTTATACATCTTTCCCCGTATTCCATATCAACTCCCAAACATCCATAACAACATTCACAATATCATAAGCAACAATCATCATTCATCCGCATTACCACATTTCACAATTTCACTTCAAGTGCCGCATAATCATGATCATAGTTCACTATCGCGTTTCTTTCACATATAATGCTTATACCATGTTCTAAATGTCATTCATAACATATTAGCAATCATAACATATCAATAATCATGATTCAATCAAGCTATTACTCAACAATGACACTATTCACGCATTCATGACCCATTTCCTATTTCCTTCTACAATCAAGTGTTTCAACTTTCCAACACTTCAAACAACATGTAAATACCATAAAACTCACCTAGATAATGGAAGAATAAAGCTTCGAGTGGAAATATCTTCATGCACCAAAACCCTAGTTCACTTCCCTTGAAATTTCTTGGCTTGGATGAACTTTGATGTGTTTCATACACTTGGTTTTGTTGGTTTGATGAAGTTGATCATCAATTTCCCTTGGTTTCTTGTGGATGAAGAGTAGAGAGGATTCTAGAGGGTTCTTGAGGTGTGGAGAAGAAATGAAATGAAATAAATGAGAGAGAGGGTCCTTATATCATTTTAAATCTCGACCGACACGAACATACGGACCAACATACGGTCCGTATATTTTATACCTAACGTATGTCTAGACCGTATGTTTGGTCGGGAAGACCCATTCAGAACATACGGCCGTATGTTTTATACGGCCAAGTATGTTTAGTCGTATAATGCCCAAATTTTTCGAAGTTCGTTCGCTCGACTCGTTTGATCTCCAATCCTTATGGAACCTTCTTCACACTTGTTTAACACCTCAATACCAATCTAAGGGTCATTATCGCTCTTCCCCAAAACATCATTAATCCATCATTAACTTGACACTCGTAAATCTTACCCGACACACAACACATCCCTTGCTTTCATTAACAACTTCCTTCCCTTACCTCAAATGTCTTTGAAGTCTTGATTACGATCATCAAATACTATTTCTTACTTATCAAAAATATCGTATACGTCATGCCCTTCGTTAGCCTATTCACTGTACGTTAACGGGAAATTCACCGAGGTGTAATACAACGATGGAGCTCATGACACTCTCTTCGAGCCCGCAAATACGATAAGCTCCCCATAGATCTACGACTAATCGCATCGGCTACAACATTCACTTTCCTTGATGGTACAAACTATCGATATCATTGTCTTTCAGTAACTCTAACTATTGCCTTTGATGTAAATTCAACTCTTTCTACATTAAGATATACTGGAGACTCTTATGGTCTGTATAGCCATCAATGAATACCATATAAATAATGCCTCCAAATCTTAAGTGCATGAATCACATTCACAATTCTAAGTCTCGGTGTCGGAATTCTCTTTTCATGCTTTCTTAGCTACCTTGAAGCATACGCAATTACCTTACCGTACTGCATCAAAACTCAACCCAACCCAATGGCCAAAGCGTTACAATAGAAAGCATAGCCCTTTGATCCCTTTGGAAGTTTCAGAACAGGTGATGATGTCAATCTATCTTTCAACTCTTGGAAACTCTGCTCACAAGCATCCGTCCAGTGCAACTTAGTTGCTTTTACGAGTGAGCTTTTTCAGTGGTCTTTGAAAGACTAGAAAAGCCCTCTACAAATATTCTGTATTACCCTACCAAACCTAGAAAGCTACAAACCTGCGTCGGAGTTGTGGGTCTGTGTGCCAAGTCTTCACGGCCTCTATCTTCGAGTGTCTAGGACATGAGCGCGCCTTGATGCCCCTACGTAGTGACTACGCTCCCATAGATCTAGCCCTCTTGCTTTGCCCTCTATCAATATCACGATCCCCCCTTTGCGGATGTTGTTGTCCTTCTAAGTGCAGGTATGGGCTTGAATGCAGGAAATATCCATCCCATCTTGCCACGAAGCTGTCAAACAATCCTTAAATAAATATGGCCCTAAGCCGCTTACAAACCTGTGCACCCTATCTCCCATGTCCGCCACCATAGTCGGGGCATATCTAGCCAATGAATTAAACTGAAGGCTATACTACCGGGCACTCATATTTGCTTGTTTCAAATTTAAAAATCTATCCGCTCTAGCTCGGCGGGCCTCGGGTGGCAAATAGTGGCGGATAAAAGCATCTACAAATTCTTGCCAAACGGGAAGAGGGCATTCTCTTTTCTTGATGACATCCAATTATTGTACCATAAGACCGCCACATCCCGGAGTCTATAAGTTGCCAACTCCACGATTCGGTTTTCGGAGGGCATGTAATCTTCAATGTCCTCGACATTTCATCCATAAAGCCTTGCGGATCTTCATCCGGCTTTGACCCAAAGAACTCTGGAGAATTCAAACTCATAAAATCACGGACTCTGGTACTAGCTGACCGATCACTTGGGCCCGCATTCTGCCGCTGTGCCTAGGCGGCAACTAACTGCGTTAATAGATGAATAGCTTCGGTCACTTGTTGAACCGAAGTAGCCGGCGGAGGAACTGGAGGCATAAGAGCTGGAGCTGAAGCCCCTTCTTGTTCTTCTATAATAGGCGGAGTAGAAGAGGCATTAGACAGAGCCTCATTATGTGATTCACCCTCTTCTACATTCATTGGCGGCTCTCTTTCTATCCGCCTTTTCATTGTAATCTTGCCCTTCTGGGCGGCTGTAGCTTTTCCCTTTGGCGGCAATTCTGAAATCATAGCACCCTATTAGGGAGGAGAAAATCTTATAACACAGCTCTATCGCACGATCCCTTAAGATGAAAGATGTTCATTTTTCCTAAATGCCCTGTAGCCTTCTGTTTATTAGCGTGGCTCACAACACACCATAAATAAGACTCTACTAGACACGGCTCGTAGACACTTTCTTGGACTGAACTGCTCTAATACCACTTTTGTCACGACCCGACTAGGGCCATGACGGGTACCCTGGGCTGACCACCAAGCACCACTCATTCTATTACTCATCCTGCGTTAATTCATATTTCTTATGCTCATAATCATAGAAAAACTATTTTCATTTGAAACATATTTACCTTTATATACATAAGCCCTTCGGCTATCAAAATAATATATACATACGATGAGAAACTGTGAGATCATACTACCCATACATACCATCTATGAGCCTCTACTAGAGTGCTAGACATAGGGACGAGACCGGACCCCGTCATGCCCAAAACACATATATACAAAAAAGAATAATCAATGGCACCTCCGGGACAATGGAGTGCTCTCACGTCAGATAATAGCTCCTATGAGTCTGTATCACCTCCCTGTCTACCTGTGGACATGAACACAGCGTCCAAAGAAAACAGACGTCAGTACGAACATTGTACTGAGTATGCAAGGCATAAACAATAATAATATGTCAATGAAATAAGGAAGCATCAAATGAGGAGCAATCGTGGCGATCGTCAATTATAAAAGAAATAATGCATCTTGCTTACTTCATAATCATCATCATATCATGTATGCATATATGTATAGGTCGCCCGACCATATGGGTACGGTGTGATAATCATTAGCCGCGTCCGGCCTCCACGTCCGGGGTACCATCTCTGCCGCCAGCTAGTGGTGTCCGCCATGCTATCTAGACATGGTGTATACGCTGCCCGACTTAGCGGTGTCTGCCCAGCCATATAGGCGTGGTGTAATATCATCATAATGCATGCATAGAAACTCAAAGACAACTATACTTTAACGGGGTGACATAAGGTCGTGAACCCCCGATTCCATTATGGAACATTCATAAGCATTCTGCCTCACCTTGAAGGAATTAGCATATAAGGTGAGTGTATACAATGAACAACATCAATGGATCATAGTTAACTTCATTAGCTTTGTAGGAACATCATATCATGAGCTCTAGAATCTTTAGACTTAAGCTCATTATCATCATTATCGTGCTCATAATGTATCTCTTATCTCATATGGCTATTCATGAACATAGACTCTTAGCTTTTCGGAATATAGGAAATTCTTGAAGAAGGAAGAAAATCATGCCATAAGATTCATGCCTTAGAAAGAAAGGACTAGCCTCACATACCTTTTTTTGTTTAACTATTCTATCGCTTGCTCGTTCTCCTTGATACCCACGTTTCTACCTTGAGAGAATTCGTATTAACATTAGCTAATCGATTATAAGAACGTGCTTACTAAGGTTAGAAAATTGGGCGACATTTCCTTTGTTTATACATCTTTCCCGTATTCCATATCAACTCCCAAACATCCATAACAACATTCACAATATCATAAGCAACAATCATCATTCATCTACATTACTCACATTTCACAATTTCACTTCAATTCTCCATAATCATGATCATAGTTCACTATCGCGTTCTTTCACATATAATGCTTATCCCATGTTCTAAATGTCATTCATAACATACTTACAATCACAACATATCAATAATCATGACTCAATCCAAGCTATTACTCAACAATGACACTATTCCTGCATTCATGACCCATTTCCTATTTCCTTCTACAATCCAAGTGTTTCAACTTTCCAACACTTCAAACAACATGGAAATACCATAAAACTCACCTTATATAATGGAAGAATAAGCCTTGAGTGGAAATACTCTTCATGCACCATAACCGTAGTACACTTCCCTTGAAATTTCTTGGCTTGGATGAACTTTGATGTGTTTGATACACTTGTTTTGTTGGTTTGATTAAGTTGATCATCAATTTCCCTTGGTTTCTTGTGGATGAAGAGTAGAGATGATTCTAGAGGGTTCTTGAGTTGTGGAGAAGAGAAATGAAATGAAATAAATGAGAGAGAGGGTCCTTATATCATTTTAAAATCGACCGACACGAACATACGGACCAACATACGGTCCGTATATTTTATATGACCGTATGTACGGGACCGTATGTTTGGTCGGTGAAGACCCTCATTACGGGCGAACATACGGTTGGACATACGGTCGTATGTTTTATACGGCCGATATGTTTGGCCGTATAATGCCCGACTTTTCGAAGTTCGTTCTCGTCGACTCGTTTGATCTCTAATCCTTATGGAACCTTCTTAACACTTGTTTAACACCTCAATACCAATCTAAGGGTCATTATCACTCTTCTCCAAAACATCATTAAGCCATCATTAACTTGACACTCGTACATCTTACCCGACACACAACACATCCCTTGCTTTCATTAACAACTTCCTTCCCTTACCTCAAATGTCTTTGAAGTCTTGATTACGATCATCAAATACTATTTCTTACTTATCAAAAATATCGTATACGTCATGCCCTTCGTTAGCCTATTCACTGTACGTTAACGGGAAATTCACCGAGGTGTAATACAACTGATGGAGCTCATGACACTCTCTTCTGAGCCCGCAAATACGATAAGCTCCCCATAGATCTACGACTAAGCGCATCAGCTACAACATTCACTTTCCCTTGAGGGTACAAACTATCGATATCATTGTCTTTCAGTAACTCTAACCATTGCCTTTGATGTAAATTCAACTCTTTCTACTTTAAGATATACTGGAGACTCTTATGGTCTGTATGGCTATCAACGAACACCATATAAATAATGCCTCCAAATATTAAGTGCATGAATCACCGCTGCCAATTCTAAATCGTGTGTCAGAATTTTCTTTTCATGCTTTCTTAGCTACCTCGAAGCATACGCAATTATCTTACCGTACTGCATCAAAACTCAACCCAACCCAATGGCCAAAGCATTACAATAGAAAGCATAGCCCTTTGATCCCTTTGGAAGTTTCAGAACAGGTGATGATGTCAATCTATTTTTCAACTCTTGGAAACTGCTGCTCACTGACATCGTCCGGGCAACTTAGTTGCTTTACGAGTCGACTTTTTCGGTGGTCTTTGAAAGAGTAGAAAAGCCCTCTACAAATATTCTGTATTACCCTGCCAAACCTAGAAAGCTACGAACCTGCGTCGGAGTTGTGGGTCTTGGCCAAGTCTTCACGGCCTCTATCTTCTGAGTGTCAACTGGGATGGCCTCATCTGACACATTATGGCCCAGAAATGCCACAGAGTTTAGCCAAAACTCACACTTAGAGAACTTTGCATACATCTTCTGATCCTAAAGAACCTTGCGTATTACTCGCAATTGATCCGTATGCTCTGTTTCTGATCGGGAATAAACCAGAATATCAATGATAAATGCTATCACCAACAGATCTAGAAAGGGCCTGAATACACTATTCATCAGATCCATGAATACTGTTGGAGAATTAGTCAACCCTAAAGACATTACAAGGAACTCAAAATGAGTGTATCTGGCTCTGAAAGTTGTCTTCGGAATATCATTCTTTCGAACTCTCTGTTTTGATGGTAACCAGATATCAAGTCAATCTTCGAGAAGCATTTAGCACCCTGCAACTGATCAAACAAATCATCAATCCTCAGGAGTGGGTACTTGTTCTTTATCTTCACCTTATTCAGGTGCCAATAATCAATGCACTTCGGAGCGAGCCATTTTTATTTCTTACAAACAATACTAATGCACCTCGCAGCGAAGTACCAGGCCTAATAAAGCCTTTCTCGAGCAAGTCTTTCAGTTGTTACTTCAATTTCTTCAACTCAACAGGAGCCATTCTATAAGGATGAATCGATATCGGCTGGGCATGTGGTAGCACATCTATAGCAAAATCAATCTCTCATTCTGGTGGGCTACCAGGAAGCTCGTTTGGGAATATTGTTGACACCTAATTTTCACCTTATAAAACGCGTATTTTAATTTTCAAATTTTTCGAGTCCAAGACGGAGTAAGGATGCCCTTAAAAATTTAAAATTTAAAATTCCCGAGAAAATTGCAAAAATTGACGTTTAATTATTAATTTCATAAAAATTAACAATTACAAGAATTTACAACTTATTTACTTTTACAAATGTAATTTGAAAAGAAGATACATATCCCGCTCCGTCTAATTCGGGAAAATTGATAATTAAAGACAACAAATGAGTTACGGCTCGTTTTGACCGCATTTTTCACATCTTTAAATATTCTCCGGAACTATATCAATATTAGGCTCGTTTATTTCCACTTTGTCGGACCTCCCTCTTCTTCTTCAGGCGATTTTTATGATGGTTAGGGTTTTCCTTCGTTCTTTGTCAATTCACGGTGGCTCTGGGCTAATTTTTCATCGGATAATTGAGGGTTTTTGCCCTTTGTCCTATTCTCTCATCATTCCCATATTTTCGCAAAAAATTGCCTTTGAAGGGACTCTAATAGGGCTTGGGATGTTGGTCGGGTCCTTTCATGTGCATAGTAGCCATTGGCAAGGCCTTGATCCTCTAGCCAACTTGTGAACTACTCACAAAATGCGAAGGACCTAGGGTAATTTCCCATAGGTCCCTTCCAAAAAATCGAGTACTAGGTTTGGGGATTCTTATCTGTTTGGGTACGATTGTACCGTTAAAAAATGTTGCATTTTGTTTTATTTGATGACTAGGTGTACTATTCCATTTTTGGCTGATTTATTAGATTTTATTTGAATTTTAGGGTACAGTTGGTGGTATTATGTGATTTAGTGTTTATTTTTGATTGGATGCAGTGGGAATCAGTACAAAATTGTGGCAAATTCATTAGGTTTTTACTAAATTTGAATTTGTAGGGTTTTGCAATTGGGGAGGGTGGGGGAAGAGGGGGGGGGGGGGCGGGGGAGGGATTCGAAAAAATGTCGAACCTTCTATTTTTTTATCCTCGCCCCCCATTTTGTGCTATAAATAGAAGAGTTTGTTGCCATTTTAAGGGGGTCTTTTTCTTTTTGAAAATTTCGAAGAAGTAAAAAAGGGGGTCCTAAATTTTCATTGTTCGAATCCTATTAAAGTATCAAATGTACTCTATATACACGGCTGAAATACTACAATATACCAACACTATACATATATTATCCGAAAATATACTACCATACATTATAAAAATTCAAAAGCAAAGGCTGTTTCTAAAGAACCTTGGGTGTTGGTGTTGAAGTGTTGATCCAACCCCTCCTCTTTGATCTTTAGGTTGCCCTACAAAAAGGTAAAATTCTATTCCAATTTCCTTCATTCTCATTTCTAGTTTTTTTTTATGCATTCAACTAGATTATAGTTCCTAAATGATGTTCTAAGCTTGTTTCTGGTAGAACTTTGTATGAGTGTTTTGCTTAAGTGTGCTTTGTGTGGATACAAAGGTTTTTTTTTTCTGGTTTACTGTTTCATTGATGATTATCATGTTATGGTTCTATAATATTGGCAATATGATGTTCAAAAGGGTTCATCATTAACTGCTAGGTGTTAAAGTTGGTTTTGAATTTTTTTTTTTAGTGACAGTAGAAGTTTTGAGGTTGTCATGTTGTACTGTTGCTTTAATAAAGTGGGAAAAGGCAGTTTAAATGCATTAACTAGCAATATAAGATTCAAATAGGTTTAAAATGAGAAAGAAAGGCTAGTTTTAGACCATAGTTGTTGAGATTCAGAGTGAGGGGTCGTTTGAGACATCACATACGTCGCCTCCAGCACCTGCCCCAGTTCCTCAGCCGGATGCATAGGGCCAGGATGTGCGGGATGCTGTACGATTGTTGACCAGATTAGTAGCCACCCAGGCTCAGCGGCAGGGTATTGGTGTTGACCAGGCAGACAGGGCCGGTAGTTCGAGGGTTAAGACCTTCGTTGGGTTAGGTCATCCCGAGTTTTCTGTGGTAAAGCAAAATATGGACCCCCAGGATTTCATTGATAGTATGCAGAGGACCTTGAGGGTTATGCACGCGGATAAGATTGAGTCGTTGGAGTTGAGCACCATATAGACTCGGG
>NW_026720946.1:0-9121 GCF_029784015.1 Lycium ferocissimum
ACATAACTAAAGATAGAGAAAATTGGAAAGCATCTCGTTTATTTATACAACTTCTTCCATATCATACATCAACTCCCAAACATCAATAATATCATTCATAACCTTATAACAGTAGTTTTTATTCACCTACATTATCCTTACTTCTCAATTCACTTCCAATCATCCATATCCATGGTCATAGCACACTATTACATTCGCTCATATACAATGTTTATCCCATGTTCTCAATATCATTTATAACATGATTATAATCATAACATGTCAAGAATCATTACTCAACCCAAGCTACTACTCACAAACATCACTATTCTCACATTCAAGACCCATTCTCTATATTCTCCTACAATCCAAGTCTTTCAATGTCTCGATTGTTATATCCCGTATTTTGTACATTGGGACAATCCGGTTTAACTATGATAAGTTAGGGACAAAACCATTCCGGGATTCAAAGTCGGGACTTTTGACCTTCGATTTTATTTTAAGACATAAGTTGTGCATGAATTTGTTGGCATCGAACATTTAGGAAAATTTGGGACCAAAAGTGATATAATTGGAAGTTGCAAATCATGCAAAATTTGGCTCTTGGCCGTGTGAATTTGTGAATGGTCCCACACATGTTGTGGCCAATTTTAATTGGTCCAACACATGTGTGGGCCATGGGACACATGTATAAGTCTTACTAGTATGCAAAAGATGACTACTAATTCATTCTTCATCATCCAACACTTAGGAAAAAAATAAGAAGTTGAAGAACAACATCAACAAGGCTCTCGGCCAAGACTCCAATTTTTCAAGTCAAAAATTAGCCATCCAAAAATTATTTCTTTGATGCAAATCCACTAATTGGAGGTCCCTAAGTAACGTGGAAGTGTTGTTGGAGCGATCAAATCATCCGTTCTCATCCTTGTAAACCCTAGCCTAGTGTGGAGTTGAGGAAGAAAGGTAAGATTTAATCATGTTTGATGTGTTATGAATGGTGTATGCATGTTGTAGTATGCTAAAATGGATGAAATTCATAAAATATGGCATGTTGGAGTGGAGGTTGTGTGTGTAGTGCATAACCGTGTAAGTGTGTGTGTGTTGTGTTGTGTTGAAGCAATGAATTAAAGTCTAGTTAGCATGTTGTGATCATTGTAGGGTGAAGAAATGGATGAGAATCATCAATATGTATGTAGGAGGTGTTGGCCGAATGTAGGCCATTTATGTGACAAGAAATGGATTAATGTTAATTAGTATTTTGGTTGTTGTCGTTATGAATTCTATGTTGACGATAATAGTTTAATGACTCAAATTGATATCGTAAGTGTTGTGGGCTGAATTGGAGGTTATTGTGCATTTGATGTAATTTGTATATTTATGAGATTGACATTGCTAGAGTGTGGATTGTTGGTGCAAATCATGATTTGGAAGTGAGGGATGTGTTATGGATGTGTTCTCGGGTTGGGGACTGTTTTCGGGTGAGTTGGAGTATTATTTGAGATGTTTGAAATGTTGTATGAATTGCTTAAAATTTCTTTGAATATTGTTGGTATGGGTTCGGGTTAGTATTTGAATGTATAAGCGTTGATGTTGGCTTGAAAGTAAGCCATTGAATTGAATATATTGAAAGTTGTTGAATGATGTAAAAGAGAGTTACTAATGTTATATTGTCTTTCGGATTGATTATTGATATTTCTAGGATGGTTGTTGATGTTGTTGTTGTTGATTTGACCGAATTAAATTCTCGGGGTTGGCCTATTTACAGGGGAAATGCTGCCCAAATTTCTGTAGAATTAAGTGTTAGTTTGGAATTAAATGCCTAAACATCTATAGCTAATATTCGATATCCGTTGATGTATTTGTAGACCTTGGGGAGCCCGAGGCGTAGGTTGAGATTAGCTTGAGTTTGGAGTAGCTTTGGAAGCGTTCGAGGTATGTAAAGCTCAATCATTTCTTCTTTTGGCATGCCTTAGTTATAAGTAGGCTATGACACGAGCCTCGAGGAAATTCGATTCTCGCAATCCGAGCATGTTTATGACTCTTATTCATTTCTTGGAATTCGTATATTTGATATGATGAAATATTGGCCTTTATGTCTTTGGAATATTTAATTTTCAAATGATGCATAAAAAGTTTGGCTTTTAAAGAATTCCGTAACTACGAACGCCCGTATTTTTCACAGAAAGGCTCGGATTGCCTCGATATGTTCGTAGAAGATTGTATGGCGTATGATGAGTATTTTTTTCATAGGCGGGCCCGGCTCGGGTCGACACCCGTTTGTGGGTCCCGCGACTCTTCTTTTTTGTAATCCTGATGACTTTTGAAAGAATTTGGTTTGGCTACTAGTCCGATTTCCAAGTATGGTCATTTTACTTATCTTTTAAGTCTATGATAATGATTTTATACATATGGTTACTCACGACTCTGCTCGTGCATTACGTTGTATCTTTCGCCGAGTCCGGGCCGGTTCGTTGTCGTGCGCACTATGATATACTCCGGTGTTATCTTTGTGTTTATGGTTCACCGAGCCTCTCGCTAGAGAGCCGGTTCCGCTTTATATTTGGTGATATCTTGTGTATGGCGTTATGCTGTGTATGATGTGTGACGGGGATACGGAGATTTGAAACTTTCTGGTGTTATGCTGTGTTATGGCGCCATCGACGGGCGAGCGGCCATATTTCCTGAGCCCTATGCATGATTTGTATTTCGAAAGTAAACATTTTGATATTTTGGAAATGCATTTACTTTCTGTACTTCTGTTTCGACTATGATTCAGATTTGTTTACTATATCTTCTGCTTTACATACTCAGTACATATGTCGATCGACCCCATTTCTTCGGGGGGGTCGCGTTTCATGCCCGCAGGTACGGACGCACGGTTTGGTGATCCGCCGCCCAGGACACCCCTTTTTCGTGTTTGGAGTGCTCCTTTTTATTCCGGAGCCCACATTTTGGTACATATTCGTTCGTTGCATATGTATATATTTGTTCAGGGGTACGACGGGGCCCTATCCCGTCATATGATTCTGTTTGTCTGTTTAGAGGTACGTGGACATGTATGTGGGTTATGCCCATTACGTACGGTTGTGTTTGTATGTTATATGTTCGGGCGATCCCATTCGCCGTGGCAGCCTTGTCGGCTTGCATTAGTATATGTTTTGGGCCGATGCGCCACTTGATAGCCTTGTCGGCTTTTGATACATGCATGGTTGTGTTTGAGATGTGTTCGCGACAGTTTGATATAATCTGAGACAGTGTTTGACATTTGTGTCCGTATAAGCTATCTGTATGTGATTCGAATTTGATGAATGCGTTTGAGTGCCCAACTCGGGCACTAGTCACGGCCCACGGGGTTGGGTCGTGACAGAAGTGGTATCAGAGCAGTTCGTCCTCGGAATGTCAACAGACCGTGTCTAGTAGAGTCTTTTTTATCGGTGTGTTATGCACCACATCTATAAACAGGAGGCTACAGGACATTTAGGATGTTATCTTTCCTTCTGATCTTAGATCGTGCGATAGAGCTGTGTGTTATCGGGATGACTCTTCTACGACACAATGTTATGTTTTCGACGATGCCTGCGAGGAGGCCACGGTGCCCGAAGGGCAAGTCTACGGCGATTGGTGAGACCGGCGGGCCGCGAGTTACTAAGGCCGTGCGAGCACATGTCCCCCGATATTGTGCCCCGAACGGCCGGTTTGACTACCACCGATGTCGGAGGGGCTTGGAGCGACGGCAGTTGCGGGTGCGGGGGCGGCTCCACCGCCGCTCCCGAGGTTCGAGTCCCGAGCCTCCGGGCTCTCCGGCCCGGGGGCGGATGATGGGGCTATGCGAGAGGTGGTACAATTGCCGGCCCGATTGGTGGCGGGCGAGGCCCGCGAGGCTTGGGTAGGGGGTGATCGGGGGCGACCGGCGTGACGGTTCGAGGGCCGTGAGTTTCGACATGTAATCCACCGAGTTTTTGGGTCGGCCGCGAGAGGACCTCGTGAGTTTATCGGACGAGATCTTGCGTACATTACGATTGATTAAGGCGATCGATATCGAGTACGGTGAGATGGCATCGTGCCGGTTGCGGGATGTAGCCGCAAATTGGTATGAGTCTCGGGTATTGTCCGTAGGCGAGGGTGCCCTCCCGGCCGTATGGGCGAGGGTTGCGAGGCCTTTACGGCCCCGGCCGCCTCCGAGAGGTACGGCGAGCCGGAGTAGACGATTCTGTTGTTGAGACGAGAGGGCGGGGACCGTTCGGAAGTATAGTTTGGAGTTTGACTCACTTGCCAGATATGCGTCTGCTTATGTAGCTGATATGACTGACCAGATGCACCGGTATGTGATGAGGCTAGATCGCTATATGGTCGATAGTTGTTTGGTATTGGCGCCCGACGGTATGGATATTGCCCGTGTCCGGGCACACGCCGGGGCTTGGAGGACCGCGCGAGAGGGCGTCGGCCGATGTAGATAATGATAGAGGCCACCCAAGAGGGACGGATCCGGCCCGGGTATGCAGGGATTTTCGGGGCGGCCGGCCTCGGCGGCGGCGAGAGGCGTGATATCCTTCCCGGCCAAAGCACGGGCACACCCCCACGGTTTACCTGCGAGGAGATCAAAGGGTGCGGGGATATTCGGGCGGTGCCGAGCTCCGGGGGTTTCGGGGTTCACGGTTGGACAGAGGTTCTAGCGGTCGATGAGACCACCCGGACCTTCGTGTTCCTCGTGGGAGGAACGGACCTGAGGAGAGTGTTTTCGTGCCACCGGTGCGTGCTTACTTATGGCCGTCGGGGCCATCGATGAGAGATTGTTCGGTTAGAGGTGGTGCGGCGGCGCAACTCGGTCTGCGGGTCCCGCGGTGGTTCATCTTCATCCTCGGTAGCTATGCGCCCCGGCGGGCGAGGTATGCGGCATCGGCGGCCGCGACGGAGGTCGTGGTGGAGTTCCGGTTCTAGCGGTCTTTCGAACCGCATATATGCATTGGCCGACCGACAAGACCGTGAGAGCGTCACCCAATGTCATTACGGGTATAATGCGGTCTTCTCTCGAGATGTGTATGCAACTGATTGATCCTATTTCTACTTTATCATACATTTCTCCCCTTGTTGCTAATAAAATTGGGATAGAATCGAACCGATAGAGCCTTTTGAGGTAGCTACACCGATAGGGATTCTCGTTATAGCCAGCGTGTATATAGAGACGTTCGATAATTATGCGTGGCCGCATTTGCACTAAAGGCGCATCTGGTAGGTTAGATATGAGGATCGAGTTCGATGTGATTATGGGTATGGATTGGCTAGCTTCTTGTTATGCTAATGTTGATTGTCAAAAGAAGATAGTCCGTTTCCAATTTCTAGGGGAACCAGTTATAGAATGGGCGGAGGGGTGTAATACAAAGATCGCGAGGGTAAGTTTATTTCATACCTCAAGGCAAGAAAAATGATCAGAAAGGGGTGTATTTACTATCTGGTTCGGGTACATGAATTAGAAGCAGAGGCTCCGACTCTTCAGTCAGTCCCAGTGGTTAATGAATTTCTAGATGTGTTCCCAGATGAGCTTCCAGGTCTTCCCCCCGAGCGGGAGATAGAGTTTGCTATTGATCTGCTGCCAGATACTCAGTGTCACGACCCGAGCTACGGGCCGCGACGGGTATCCGGGGCTAACCACCAAACACCACTCACTTACCTCCTTATTTGCTAGTATTCATACTATATGCTCATAATCATGTAAAACTGGAATCTCTCTGAAATACATTTGCTTTATAACCATAAGCCCTTCGGCTATCCAAAATAATATATATACATGCATATACATAAAATCCATGGGACCAGACTACCCACTGCTCTGCGTATCTAGGAGCCTCATCGGAATACTAGACATCTGGATGGGACAGGACCCCGCCATGCCCAAAAACATAAATATACGTAGATATATATATACCAAAAGAGAAATCTGGCACTTTCGGAATATGGAGTGCTCTAAAATCAACCGCTCCTATGAGTCCGGGCCACCTCTCGTCTCACGTGGGCATGAACACGAGATCCGAAGAAAGGACGTCGGCACGAATATTGTGCGAGTATGTGAAGCATAAACAATAATGAAGCATCAATAAGCGAGAGGCATAAAACAAGGAGCAATCTATATCGATCGAATCATAAGGATGATCATGCATGCTAACTTACTTTCGTACTCATCATCATATCATATATGCATAATCGTAATAATCGCCCGACCATATAGGTGCGTGTGATAATCAATATCATTAGCATCATCAATAACTGCGTCCGGGTATCCTCGCGGGGGGATATTATCTCATGCCGCCCACTAGTGGTGTACGCCCATGCCATTTGGCCATGGTGGGTATAGCTGCCTGCCTTGGCGGTGACTGCCCGGCCATATAGGCACGGTGTGATATCATCATATGCTCACTACATCATGCTTATCATAATATGCTTATCATAGCTCATCATAGTATACTCATTATATCATATACATACTACAATACATTCATAGGGACTCTTAGCTATTCATGCTTTATCGGGGTGACGTAAGGTCGTGGACCCCCGACGTCATTATGAGCATTCTCACGAATTCTGCCTCACCTTGAAGGAACAAGCATAAGGTGAGTGTGCACAATGATCAATATCATGAAATTACATAAGTGTCATCATTAGCTTCTTAGAGGCATCATATCATAGGCTATAGCATTTCTAGACTTTAGTTGCTATTATCATTTTCATATTTATCTTATTTTTCTTATCTCGTATAGCTATTCATGAGAGAGGACTCTTAACTTTCTTGGAGACGGAACATTCATAGTAAAAGAGGAAATTCATGCCATAGGACTCATGCCTTAGAAGGAAAGGGATTTGCCTCACATACCTTTGTCGCTTAGCTACTCTATCGCTTGTTCGTTCTCCTTAATGCGCTTGTCTATACCTTCAATGGAATTCATATTGACATTAGCTATGTCATCGTAAAACATACTTACTAAAGCTATAGAAATTTGGGCGGCGCTTCCTTTGTTTATACTACTTTCCGCCATATTCCATATCAACTTCCAACATTCATAATAATCATCACAATATGATTAACAACAATCATCATTCATTCATATGATTCGCATTTCATAATTCACCTCAATTTCCCATAATCATGACTAAAAATCCATCGTCATATTCTTTCGTATCCAACACTCATTTCATGTCTATAGGTCATTTATAACACATTTATATCACAACCCAACAACATTCATGATTCAATTCCAACTATGTCTCAAAACGTCACTATTCATCATTCATAACCCATTTTGCTATTCTCTTTTAATGACCAAGTATTTCAACTCCTAAATACCTTAAACAACATATAAATATCATGAATCTTACCTTAGATGTTTTAGGAACAAGCCTTGGTTGCTAATACTCCTCTTTGAGCAAACCTAGTTTTTCTCCATTTGGATTTCTTGACTTGGATGATCTTTGATGATTTCCTTTACTCTTGATTCACTTATTTGATGTTGTTGATCCTCAAATATCCTTGAAAACTTATGTAATAATTGTAGAGAGAGATTCTAGGAGAGAGAAGTGGTGTAGTGTAGAAATGAAATAAAGTAAGTCTTGGTCCTCATATTTAATGAATTCGAAATCTTGTCTTTGAGGTGAACGGTGGTCGTCCATGGAGGTTTACGGTCCGTATTCCACTTTACGGACCGTCCCTCGCGGTCGTCTTTAACCTTAAGCGAGAAGTTTTGAAGCGGCAAAGATGTATGGTGATTTATGACCATGGTTTACGGGCCGTATTTCACTTTACGGTCCGTCCTCCATGCACGTATTTAAGCTTAAGAAAAATAGAAAGTTGAGATTTTTGATCGCTTGAGGGATTTATGGCACTATACGGTCCGTAAATCACTTTACGGGCCGTATTGTGCACTATACGACCACTGGCTGAGAAATCTTCTCAACTTTATTATTTCCACAAAATTCATGATTGGCCATTCCCAACTTAACAACACATCGTATACTCAAGCTCTTCATCGTTCTACTCGTCACTCAAAATCGAAAGATTTCGAGGTGTCACATTCTTCCCCCTTTTGGAACATTAGTCCTCGAATGTTCGACACTCGGGAATTCTAGAAGATTTTTGCCGTAGTTTCTCCGTAATATGGCGATATCATCCTGTCACAAAGAACCCATACATATCATTGCCTCACGGGCTACAACACAATAGCAATATAGATTGGCCACACGCGACCCATATACATAAAAGTAAAGCGTACATACCCATCATCTCGTCGTCTCATCATAAGCCTCTTCTGAAATAAGTGTGGATATGTAGATTTCATTCTTTCTTCGCTTCCCACGTGTCACGACCTGCCTATAGGGCCGTGACGAGTACCCGATACTGTATCGAGCACTCCCTAGACTCGTATCATATTTCGGTTACCCGCGGGCTCCTACAAGTCAGGCTTTTTTTTCTTTTTTTTTTCATTAGCATTAATAACAAGGCCATAGACATAAAATAGTAAACTTTTTCATCACATAATACAACACACGAACAATCCCAAATACGAACATATTTAACCGTACATATCCGCCTACGAGCCTCTAGACATAGTACATATATACATGTATTGTGGCCGAGCGCTCGTCGTGCTCCGAGAATACATATATACACAAAATAGTACCAAGGGAGTGAGGCTCCGGACAATCGAGCTGGGCCAGAAAGTACCGCCGTATAGCTCCTAAGGATCAGTCCACCTGTTCGCCGACTCAATGCAAGATGAAACGCAGTCATTCACAAAGCAGTGACGTCATGACAAATAAGTACCGAGTATGTAAGGCATGGACGATAACACTAGCAATAATATAATGTAGAATTAATAATGTCATGGAGCCATAGAATACGTAAAAGATAGAACCTATACCCCGTCATATATTATCATCTCGTATCATATCGTAGTATATCTTACCTTATCTCACACACAAGATATCACGCTGATAGCATGTCGCATCATAAAGGTGTCATGTCATAGCATAGCATATCATAGCATAGCATAGTTGTCATATCATGTCCTGTCATGCATCATGGCATATCATGTCATAGCATTACTTACCGAGCGTATCTTATCGTACTGTCCGGGGCATGACATGGTAGGTCAAC
>NW_026720947.1:0-9201 GCF_029784015.1 Lycium ferocissimum
TTTTTGCCCGAAAAGAAGGAGAAAGTAAAATTTCACTTAAATGGAGGGTAGGGGCCCGACCCGACTTGGAATCGGGTTGGCCGAATCCACTGCTCGCCTCGACCTTTTCATTTAAAATATTCATATCTCCTTATCCCGATGTCACCGTGGGCCCACGACCTATGGTTGGAAAGCTAATTCAATTATATAACTTCTATCTGTGGTATTTTTCCAAATTCCAAATTATAATACCTTTCTGCCCTCAAAGTCGATCACCCGAAAACGTTACTTAAAAATATTTGCTCGGACGACTCACTTTGATTTGGCTCAAGGGTCCTTCTTGAGTTGTGTTTAACTTCACATATATTATTCATATAACTTGTCATATGTCAAAAAAATAAAAAATCTCGACATGTGGACCCCACCTCAGCTTATGAATAATCCAACGTGCAAAAATAGGGGATATAACATTAAAAGTCTCAACCTCGTATCCCGGAATAGTCCTTTCCTTAACTTTCCATGGTTAGCTCGGAATGTCCCAATGTACAAAATACGGGATATAACAATTCATAAGCAACTTGTGCCTTAAAACGAAGTCGAGGTCAAAAGTCTCGACTTCGTATCCCGAATGGTCTTGTCCTACCTTATCGTAGTTAACCGGATTGTCCCCATGTATCAAAATACGGATATAAGTAGTGAACGTGCACGAATACATACCACCCGGATTAGTGAAAGATGTAATAACGGATACACGAGCGGAGTAGTGAGAAACCATATGCACATAAATCATCTTTCGACTCGATAGGTAAGTAAACAAATCAACACTCGAGTATCCAAATAATAGTCACACTTAGGACTCTTGAAATATCATTACGAAATATATCACATAACGTCTCGGGATCATAAACGTGTATCAAGCCAATCCGAGCCCGCCTATGAAAGTTACGGGCATTATTCATTATAGAATTCTCTACGAACATATCATAGCAATCCGAGACCATATATGAAAGTTAGGGACATTATACGTTATAGAACACTTTAGGGATAAAAACTCTTTATGCAACATTCATTATCCAGACATACAAAAGACTCGAGGGCAATAGCTCGACTACCTTAAGAGTGCGGATATCAAGAAGTGAATAAGAATCGTAGACATGCTCGGATCTTAAGAGTAGAGTTACCCCAAGGCTCGTATCGTATCATACTTACATCTAGGACATGCCAAAAGAAGAAAGGATAAGCTTTACATACCTCATCCGCTTCCTAAGCTAATCCAAACTTAAGTCTCGGCTTCTCAAGATCTACAACAACGTTATTAGATACCAAACATTAGCCATAGGCACTTAGGAATCAATTCTAAGCTAGCACTTCATTTACGTAAATTCGGCGCATTTCCCCTATAAATTCAACAAACCCGAGAATTCAACTCGGCCAAATCATCAACAACAATACCAACAACCATACTAACAATATCAACAATTTAATTCAAAACGCATTCTTAAAAGGGTTTGCAACTCCCTTTACATAATTCGACCTTGAATCAATCAAAAAACACCCAAAACAAACATTAATCTTCCGTTTTAAAGAACAACAACAACACATTCTCCTCCCCTTTAAATTTTATAAACTATACCAAAACCCCCATGTTCAATATCATTCATGTAAAAGAAAAAAACTATATTACCAATATACTAACCCCCTTTTTAAAAAAAACGGGCCTAAATTCCTTTTCCTCCCAAAACCTTCTTTTTATCCCCATAATCCCTAACAACAAAAACCAAAATCCAAATAAAAATTTTAAATTAAAACATTCCTACACCACACAACACCACACGGGTACAACCCAAAACGCATAACTTCATGAATTTCATCCATTTTTACACCTACCATGCACAACCACCCCACATGAAAAAAGGGGATTAAATCCTTTCTTCCCCTTAGCTTTCCAACTTGGTAGGGGTTTGGGGGAAATTTCAAAAACGAAAAGGTTTTATTGCCCAACAACTACTCCCCTTAATAAAGACCTTCCAATTGGGTTTAAAAAACCGAAGAAAATTATTTTTTTTACCCATTTTTATGAACATCAATTCGGCCCCATGGCCCAATATCTTTTTTTTTTTTTCTCCCTGTTTCTCCAAGTTTTGAGTTGAAAAAAATGAATAATAAGTCCTTTTTTCACCCAAACCCCATTATATATAAAGCCCCTACAAAACAAGGTGAAACATGTACCCCCCATGCCCTTTAAAATAATCAAATTTGGCCAAGCCTTAAAGGGGCCCACCCTCGGCCCAGTGGCTTTTGAAAAATTTTTTAAATTCAGCCCCCCTTTTCCTAAAATTTTCCCTCCAAAAAAATTATGCGACTTGGCCCCTTAAAAAAAAATCGGAAAAAAAGCCTTGCCCTTTAAATTATCCAAAGGAAACCCGGAATATCCCAAAGTACAAAATAAGGGGATAAAAATGTACGTAAGAGATGAGAGCCTTGTTCGGTTTTTTATGTACGGATATGGGCAACCCTGGGTCACTATTTTCTATATATGTATATGTAGGTTTTTATGGGTTTTTTTAATGTTATCCTTTCATGAGGAATATGAATCGGTTTGTTATGGGGCCCCCTTTATGTTGGGGGAAGTGTTTGGGTGTTTTGGGCCTTTTGATTCGGGCACTCGCCACGACTCATCGGTTTGGGTAGTAACCCGGGGGGATCGGAAGCCTTCCCCTCCTAAGGGGGGTTTTCCCAAACCCTGTCTAGTAGGGGGCTTATTTAGGGGGGTGTTGGCCCCACCATAAACAGAGAATTAAGGGGGTTTAGGAAAGGGTCATTCCTTTCTTAGATTGTGCAATTTGGGGTCAAGTGTTAATCATTGGGTTCGATGAATTGTTCCAAAATTTCCCCCCGATGCCCCCCAAGAAAGTTCCCCAAAGCCCGGGGCGGGGGAAAGGCGGCCCGGGTCCGGGGTAGCCGGACTTCCCACGGGGCCCCGAGGGCCCGGATGGGATTTAGAAGGGCTCAGACATCGCCCCCGCCCCCAAAAACCCCCCCCAATTCCTCAATTTAATGCAACCCGGGCCAAAATGTGCGGGGTGCTATAAGTTTTTGACCGGATTATAGGCCGGGGCCGGGGGCAGGGTTTTTTGTTTTCCCCGGGTTGGAAAGGGGGATGTTTTGGGTTAAGGTAAAATTCCCCAAAATTTGGTCTTGGGGGTTTTCCCCAATTTAAAATAAAATATGGACCCCGGTTTTATTGATGGATGCAGAGGACCTTGAGGGGTTAAACCCTTTGGGGGGTTTGGGACGAGGGGGAGGTCGGGTGTGGGGAGTTGGTTTTGAAGGTGTGAACAGCAATTTTTCGAAAGGGAGTTTCTAGGGGGAAAGCCCTCCCGGGCCCATTTGGCGAGAGTTCTCGGATCTTTTATTCGCCATTATCTCCTCCCGAGGGCGGGGAACCCCGCAGAAAGAATGTATTAAAGGGGATTTTTTGAGGGGAGTATTGTGTATATTTTGACTTTGGGCCGGGGGAAAGCCCGGCCCCCGGTGGGGCAGATAGGCAGACATCTTTTGTGGGTTTGGGCTAGGGACACAGGATAAACCCTTTTCACCTTGCATTAGGCAGGGCATGGATATCTCCCTTTTTTAGGCATAGCACAATCCGAAAAATCACAAACGTCGAAGGGGGGGCGGGCCCTGACCGTGATTGGGGGCTTGGCAAGAGGGCCGGGACTTTAGGAGTCCGGGTGAGTACGGGAGAGGACGAGAGATGCGAATTCCCGATATCCATTTCTTACCCGGAGTGCACCTCCACGGTTTTCAAGTCGAGGTTTGATCGACCTTCAATTTCGGAGCGGCCTGGGCTAGAGCATCGGCCCCTCGGTCACCGAGTCGGGCGAGAGGCCCCCTTTGCCGCGGTGTGGAAATTTATAGCGGTGGGTTGTTGGCCGGGCCGGATGCTTGTTATGCTTGCGGCGGTCGCGGGTGGCAGTGTCGGGAGAGAATAGGGTATGGTTCGCCCATGGGTCCCTGCTTGTTTATCTTCGTAGTGCGCCCGGGGCATTTTCTGACGCAGTAGGAAGAGGAGAGGAGGGTGGAGTATCCGACTTAGGGTCCCACCGTGTATATGCACTCTGGTAGATAGGATCGTGAGACATCTCCCGATATTGTTGGATATTATCGCCCTCCTATGAGTGTATGCACGATTAACCGGTTCCACTTTATCATATGTTACACCCTTGTTCCCGGTAAGTTTAGGATAGAGCCAGTTGATTAAATTTTGAGGTGTCGATGCCGGTTGGTGATCCGGATAAAAAAAGAGTATCCGGGCGTGTTGTTATAGTTTGTGACCGCCACACCGTAGCGATTTTTTTGAGTTAAATATGATTGATTTCGATGTTATTAGGGCATGTTTTGGTTGGCTTCTTGTTATGCTAATGTTGATTATAGGGCAAAGATGGTTCGATTTGGGCCCCCGCGAGAGCCGATCCTGGGGAGTGGAAAAATTCTTTGTTTAGTAGTGTTATTTCCTACCGAGGCGAGAAAATGATCGAAAAAAAGATATTTTTCACCTAGTTTGAGTTCAAGAGGTGGGGGAGTCGCCGGCCCTTCCGTCTTCGTGGTTAATGAGTTTCCGGAGGTGTTTCCCAAAGAGCTTCCGGACATTCCCAGAAGGGAGATTGATTTACCATTGACCCATTGCCGGATACTCCCAATATCTATTCTCCTTATATGAGGGACCGCGGTTAAAAAAATTAAGGAGTTGAAAGATTTACGAAAGGCTTTATTGGCCTTGTATAACAGTAGGACCGGTATTTTTTGTAAGAAAGAAGGATGACTCTTTGCGAATGTGTATTGATTATAGGCAATTGAATAAAGCGACTATAAAGAATAAGTAACCGCTTCGAGGATCGATGATTTAATCGATCGGTTCAAGGCGCCAAATATTTCTCGAAGATAGACTTGAGGTCGGGATATCACTAGGTTAGGGTGAAGGAAGAGGACATTACGAAGACGGCATTCCGGACTAGATATGGCCATTATGAGTTTCGTGTTATGTCGTTCGGGCTAACTATTGCTACAGTGTATTCATGGATTTGATGAATTGTGTATTCGACCCTTCGGATTTGTTCATCGTTGCGTTTATAGATGATATTACGGTTTATTCGTCGTCGGAGGTGATCATGTAGAACATCTATGAACGGCTTGAAATTCTTCGAAGTAGAGAGTAGTATGCTAAGTTTTCCAAGTGTGAGTTCTGGTTGAACTCTGTGGCTTTTCTGGGTCACATTATTTCAGAAGAAGGCATTAGAGTGGATGCCCAGAAGATTGAGGCTGTGAAGAATTGGCGAAGGCCCACGGCACCAATAGAGATACGTAGCTTCTTAGGCCTGGCAGGGTATTATAGAAGGTTCGTAAAAGGATTTTCCTCTCTTTCACTCTGACTAAGTTAACTCAGAAATCAGCTAAGTTCCAATGGACAGATGCTTGTGAGCAGAGTTTTCAGACGTTGAAGGATAAGTTGACTTCAGCACCAGTTTTGACTCTTCTAAAGAGAGCAGATAGCTATGTGGTATATTTGGCTATGTGGTATATTGTGATGCTTCAGGTGTTGGATTGGGTTGTGTGTTGATGCAGCATGGTAAGGTTGTCGCTTATGCTTATAGACAGTTGAAGAAGTACGAGAAGAATTATCCAACCCATGATCTTGAGCTAGCGGCAGTGATTCATGCTTTGAAAATATGGAGGCACTACTTATACGGTGTCCATGTTAATATCTATCGATCATAAGAGTCTCGTACATCTTTAAGAAGAAGGACTTGAATTTACGCCAAAGGCAATGGCTAGAGTTGCTAAAGGATTATGATATGGATATTACATACCATCCGGAAGCTAATATAGTAGCCGATGCCCTTAGTCATAAATCCATGGGTAGCTTTTCATATGTGCCGCCAAAAAAAAGAGAAAGGCCGTGAAGTTCGTCAATTAGCTAGCCTCAGAGTTCGATTGATAGATTCAAGTGATGCAGGAGTTACTGTTCAAGACACAACGATGTCATCTTTGGTAGTAGAGATAAAGGATCGTCGAACGAGGATGCTGTTTTAATTCATTACGAGACACGACCTCGGAAAGGAAAAGACACCCTTTGTGATTACGGAAGATGGAGTACTCGATATAGAGGTAGATTGTGCGTCCTTAATGTTGCGAGCTTCGTCACAAGTTATGGGAAGCACATCTGTTCCACCCGTAAGAGTCCGTGCTACTTGACTTGGACAATGAACAGAGTTAAGAAAGTTCAAGAAAGCTAATCGAGTTAGTAAGAATATCGTTATATATATGGTTGCCTTAAGTGCAGGTGACATGGTAACCTAAATGATTTGAAATGTGTTATTAGTACGTATACAAGGTAATGTGAGTGCCCTTTTAAAGTATTTGATATTATTAGTAATGATATAGAAGATGGACAAAAGATATGAATATACTTTCGATTAGAGTTTCGTCGAAGCTTTGTGAGTTCCACTAGTTATGTTTGAGGTTATTGTGATTCTCCGGACCCTTTGAGACGCGTGTATGGATTGTGATGGATGTATATGAGTATGTATATGTATGTATAAAGGTTACATGAGGGTTGGAAGAGGATTAGAAGTTAAACGAATCTAAACAAAATGAATCGGAACAACTTCGGTAAAAATCTCGGACCAGATTTTTAGCCCATATTGTTGGAGGCATATCTCCTAGAATAAGACGAGTTTTGGGGTGAAACAAAAGCCTACACTGAAATTTCAGAAGTCTAGTTTCTAACAAAACAAACTGCTCATCAATGTAATATCGGGATAAGGAGTTATGGATGATGCAAGATGGGATGGCGGAGCAGCAAGTTGAGACCCGACCAAAGCATTTATATTTCGGCCCATGAAGTTTATATTTCGGCCCATGGTGCCCATTAACCTTAATATATATGGAAATTTCGTTTGAGGGCTATTCATTTTCATCTAGGAACTTCCAAAAATATTAGAGAGAGAGGGAGAGAGCTTCTAGGCTAAGAAAGCCACTTTGGTCAAAATTCGAGCCCCGAATCCCGAGGCTTATGAAGAGAAAAGCGTTGTGCGTCGCGTTGCCTTACGTTTGAGCTAAAAATCAACCAAAATGAAGAGTGTTGACGTGGTTTCTTCATACTTAAGGTAATATTAAGGTCTCTTTTTCATTGTTGATAAGTTTATTTAGAGTTTTAACGGATTAGAACGGAGAAAATAGCGTTATAAACTCGTTTGTTGTTTTGTTGAGATTTATGGATCGGGGGATATTTTAGATGGATTAAATGCATGGAATCAGCTGATTTATGATATATATTAATGGTTGGTATTGTTGTTGATATTGTTGATGATTCAATTGAATTGGATTTTCAGGATTGTCCAGTTTAGAGAGGAAATGCTGCCCGAATTTCGTTAAGTTCCGTTCCTATCCAATTAGATAGTAAGTGGTGTAAATGGTCTAATCGTGATATTATCATCGTGATTGTAGACATACAAACTCGAGGAGTAGATGTTGGGTGATTAGGTAGATTGTCAGGTATATAAAGCTATCCCTTCTTTCTTTTTGGCATGAATTACATAAAATGAGCGGACGATGAACGTACATAATTCCCATGATAGTTCTCAGTGGTACTTGACATGATAGTTATCTTTGATTCTCAAGGTGTTGGTTCATTCTAATTATTCTATTGAGTCTCAGATGATGATTTAATTTGTATATGGTTGCTCTTGATATTCTATTCATGCATAACATTATTACGTCATTTCACTGTAGTCCGGGTCTCTGCACGTATTCGTGCACAGTTTCATTGCATTGTTCACCGAGTCCATCACTAGAGGGCCGAGTACGGCATATATATGATTATTTCACCGAGTCCCTCACTAGAGGGTCGGGTACGGTATATATATGATTATTTCACCGAGTCCCTCACGAGAGGGCGGCACGTATATATATGATTATTTCACCGAGTCCCGTAATAGGCCAGCACGTGTACTATATAGATATGCATGACTCTCGTCTCATAAGGCACGGGTGCATTGGTATCTTTGATTATCATACTTGCCTCGCATCATATTTTACTCGGTCATGCATCTTTTTTATTGTACTTCGTACTTTACCCGATCGCACATTTTTCGTACCGACCCCCCTTTCTTCTTCGGGGGTTGTGTTTCATGCCCGCAGTGCTACACTTTGGCGATCATCTGACCCAGACTTCGTCACCGTTTCAGTAGCTCCATTGTTCCCGAGCTTAAGTCATTTTGGGTACAGATTCTTTAATATAGACTTGACTTATGCATATCCAGGGGTACAACGGGGCCCTGTCCCATCAAATTTCACTATTATACTCTTAGAGGTCTGCAGACATGTATGGGTTGTATATGGGCTTTGGTCAATTATATCGACATTGTCCGTTTTGGATATTCCTATATATAGCGGCACCCTTGTCGACTTGCATATTTTGTTATGTTTTGGTTAGTTGTAACTCCTCCGGAGATAGGTTCACTCTGATATGTGACGTTATGAGTCTATAGCTTGCTTTTACAAATTTTCATCTTATCCTTAATTCCAGTTACGATTATATTTAGCAGGTTCGTATACGAGTGTCAGTCGGGCAACGATCACGGCCAATCGGTTTGGTCGTGACGAAGTATTATCGAGAGCGATTCATCCTCGGAAGTGTCTCTGAGACCGTGTCTAGTAGAATCTTGTTAATCGGTGTGTTAGCTGCACCACATCTATAAACGAGAAGCTACGGGACATTTAGGATGTTATCTTGTATTACTTTCTAGATCGTGCGATAGAGCTATGTTATCGGGATAATCCTACAACGAATTGTGGTGTTTTAAGCTATGTGTCACACCCATTTCCGATAGGGCATGATGGGCACCCGACCCTTACTTAAGGCCGAGCGAACCGACTCTCCTAACTATACGGGCCCACAAAACATAACATAAGCACGGGGTGAAAAATTTTCATAAAACAAACATGCCTTTCGTTTTTTTTTCAAATCAAATAAAATACGCAATCGTATGAAAAGCGTAATATGAGGCACTGACAGTACTTCGGCTTACATAGCCGCTACAAAACAAACCCGACATATCATACACTCGACAACCGTCAAGTCTCTACTAACATCTCGATACCATACAAGCACTCGACTCCCAAGACCGAGGAAGTGGAGCTCGAATCCCCAAACCCTTT
>NW_026720948.1:0-8734 GCF_029784015.1 Lycium ferocissimum
ACTTACCTTAAACAATAGAGGAACAAGCTTGGAGTGGTGATTCACCCTTAGCACCAAAACCCTAGTTTATCTCTCCTTGGATTTCTTGACTTGGATGACTTTTAATGGGTTCCCTTCACTTGATTCTCTTGATTTCTTGTTGTTGATCTTAGATTTCTATGGTTTTCTCATGGATGAATTGTTTGGAACACTTTAGAGCTTTCTTGTGTTGTGGAGAGATGAAGGGAAAATGAAAATGAAATGAAGAATGGTCCCTTATATAAAATGCAATTCAGTCCCGACGGAATTATACGGACCAACATACGGTCCGTATAAAACATACTGACCGTATGTTGGACCGTATAATTGGTCCAGAGTCTCATGCCATTACGGGTCAAATCCACGGCCGGACATACGGCAAAGTAGATTTTATACGGCCGATGGGTTTATACGGCCGTATGTACGGCCGTATGTTTGCCTGGGATTCTTCGAGTTTTGTTTCGTCGACTCGTTTGATCTCCGATCCTTATGGAACCTTCTTAACACTTGTTCAACACTTCAATATCATTCTAAGGGACGTTATAACTCTTTCTTGGGACATCATTAGGACCTCACTAACCCGATGCTCAAAATTCTCGTCCGATACACTAACTTAAGTCTCGCTTCTCTTAACAACTTTCTTTCCTCAAGTCTAATGCCTTTGAAATTTTTAATTAGCATCATCACATACTAGTTCTTACTCGTCCAAACCTCATATACATCGTACCCCTCATTAGTCCATTCACTGTACGCTTAAGGGGAAATTTTCAAGGTGTAACATTCTTCCCCCCTTTTGGAACATTCATCCCCGAATGTTAAATCATCGGGAATTCTAGAAAAATTTCGCCAGAGTTTCCCCTATAATATGGCGATACCATCCGTCACAACAACCCATAATATCATTGCCTCACGGGCCACAACACGATAGCAATACTGATTGGCCACACACGACCCATATACATAAAAGTAAAGCGTACATACCTTATCATCTCGTCGTCTCATCATAAGCTCCTCTTGGGGGGCTAAAATAAGTGCGGATATGTAGATTTCATTTTCTTCTTGCTTCCCATGTCACCTCTTCTCGATTGTTATTTTGCCATAAGACTTTAACTGAAACTAGTTCTTTATTTCGTAGCTTTCGTACTTGCCTATCTAATATGGCAATAGGTACTTCTTCATAGGCTAGCTTTTCTGTAATCTGAACATCATCTATTGGCACAATCTTGGTGGGATCTCCCATACATTTGCGGAGCATAGAGACGTGAAATACTGGGTGAACTAATTCAAGCTCTGAAGGCAAATCTAATTCATACGCTACTTGACCCACTTTGCGGATGATTTTGTAGGGTCCAATGTATCGAGGACTCAACTTCCCTTTCTTACCAAATCTCATCACCCCTTTCATTGGTGATACTTTCAAGAACACCCAATCATTGACTTGAAATTCTAAATCTCGCCGGCGATTATCCGCATAAGATTTTTGGCGACTTTGGGCTGTCAATAATCGATCTCGGATCACCTTGACTTTTTCTCGCTTGCCGAACCAATTCGGGGCCTATTAATTGTACTTCTCCGACATCAAACCATCCGATTGGAGATCTACATTTCCTTCCATATAATGCCTCATACGGAGCCATTTGGATCTTTCGGAATGATAACTATTATTGTAGGCAAATTCGATTAGGGGTAAATGATCATCCCAACTACCACCAAAATCTAGAACACATGCCCTCAGCATATCTTCCAAGGTCTGAATAGTACGCTCGGCCTGTCCGTCGCCTCCGTGGATTTTGTATCGAACCTCACTTGAGTACCTAGACCTTCTTGAAAGGATTTCCGTAACTTCGTAAATTGTGCTCCTCTGTCCGTAATGATAGTTATTGGAATACCATGAAGCCTTACAATCTCCTTAAGGTATAACTGGCATAATCTTCGGTGAGTATGTAGTCTCGGGGAGAAAATGAATTTTCTTTTGTGAGTCACGTCTACGATCACCCATATAGAATCATACCTTCCTCGGGAGCGGGGCAATCCTACAATAAAATCCATATTGATCACCTCCCATTTCCACGTGGGAATCTCCATTGCTTGTAATAACCCTCCTGGCTTCTGATGTTCTATCTTCACTTACTGACAATTTGAACACTGGGCTACAAATTCTGCTATGTCTCTTTTCATGCCATCCCACCAATATCTCAATTTAAGGTCATGATACATCTTTGTCGTTCCTGGATGAATAGAATACCGGGAGTAGTGAGCTTCTTCTAGAATTCGGCGGCGTAGTTCCGCCACATCCGGAACACATAATCTATTCTGGTACCTGAGAACCCCATCTACCGAGACTTCAAAAGGCGACTTTTCTCTTGGAAATTTCACACCTTTATAATACTTCAATTTGGGATCCTCGTATTGTCGCTCTTTTATTTCTGAATCCAAGGACGAAACTGTGGGATTACAAATTTTAACTCCTGCATCGCCTGAATCGATTATGCGTACTCCAAGGTTAGCTAGTTGATGGAGTTCATGAACCATTCTTTTCTTTTCTGGAGGAACTTCACATGAACTGCCCATTGATCGGCGACTCAGCGCATCGGCTACTACATTGGCTTTGCCGGGGTGGTATAAGATATCAACATCGTAATCTTTCAGTAATTCTAACCACCGCCTCTGTCGCAGATTCAACTCCTTCTGATTGAAAATATATTGAAGGCTCTTATGATCTGTATAGATATCAACATGTACACCATACAAGTAGTGTCTCCACATCTTTAGTGCATGAATAACCGCAGCTAATTCTAAATCATGAGTCGGGTAATTCTTTTCATGCTTTCGCAGCTGTCTCGAGGCATAAGCAATGACTTTCCCATGCTGCATTAATACACACCCTAGCCCAACTCCGGAAGCATCACAATAAAAAACATAGCCATTCGGCCCTTCTGGAAGTGTTAAAACTAGTCGAGGTCAATCTGTCTTTTAACTCTTGGAAGCTACGCTCACAGGCGTCATTCCACTGAAACTTTGCTGACTTCTGGGTTAGCTTCGTCAATGGGGCTGAGATGGATGAAAAGCCCTCTACAAACCTTCTGTAATAGCCTGCCAATCCCAGAAAACTACGAACTTCTGTAGGCGTCGTCGGCCTTGGCCAAGTCTTCACAGCTTCTATTTTACGAGTATCAACTCTAATGCCATCATACGAAATCACGTGGCCCAAGAATGTCACAGAATTTAGCCAAAACTCGCACTTTGAAAATTTAGCATACAACTCTCGATTTCGGAGGATTCCAAGAACGATTCGCAAGTGATCTGCATGTTCTGATTCTGTGCGAGAATACACCAGAATGTCATCAATGAAAACTATCACAAATAGATCTAGGAGAGGCCTGAACACATTATTCATTAAGTTCATGAATACTGCTGGGGCATTAGTCAGCCCAAATGACATTACTCGGAATTCATAATGGCCATATCTTGTTCTAAAAGCTGTCTTGGGAATATCTTCTTCTCTGACTCTCACTTGATGATAACCCGACCTCAAATCTATTTTTGAAAACCACTTGGCACCCTGAAGCTAATCAAATAAATCATCTATTCTTGGGAGAGGATACATGTTCTTTATCGTCACTTTATTCAGCTGTCTATAGTTAATACACATTCGTAGGGAGCCATCTTTCTTTCTCACAAATAAAACTGGCGCTCCCCACGGAGATGAACTAGGTCGAATAAACCCCTTGTCAAGCAAATCTTTCAGCTGGGCCTTTAACTCTTTTAATTCCGCCGGAGCCATCCGATAAGGAGGGATAGAAATAGGCTTAGTATCCGGCAATACATCAATGGCGAAGTCAATTTCTCTTTCTGGAGGAAGGCCTGGAAGTTCATCTGGGAATACATCCGGGAACTCACTTACTACCGGAACAGACTGGAAAGTAGGAGACTCTGCTTCCGTGTCATGAACTCGAACTAAATGATAAATATAGCCTTTAGCTATCATCTTTCTTGCCTTGAGATAGGAAATAAACCTACCCTTTGGAGTATTATTACCCTTCCATTCAAGCACGGGCTCTCCCGGAAATTGGAATCGAACTAATTTCATGCGACAGTCAACATTGGCATAGCAGAGGCCAACCAATGCATACCCATTATAACATCGAAATCTAACATTTCAAGCTCAACTAGATCGACCTTGGTCCGACGACCACATATCACAATTATACAATCCTTATATACTTGCTTAGCTATTATGGGATCACCAACCGGAGTGGATACCTCAAAAGGTTTGATCGGCTCGGGTTTCACCCCAATACGATTTGCAACATATGGAGTAATATACGATAACGTAGATCCCGGATCTATCAATGCATACACATCATAAGAGAGCACAGTCAATATACCTGTAACCACATCTGGGGAGGACTCAAGATCTTGCCGTCCGGCTAAAGCATATATGTCACGACCCAACTCCGTAGGCCGCGACTCGTGCCCTAGTTGGGCACCCATACGTACCTTACTCTAAATTAGCAAAATTTTAAAAATAAACAGAAATCATAATTTAACAAAGACAAGTGGGCATGCCGCACGAAGGCCGATAAGGCCGTCACAATATACGTAAGCACAGAACGTACGCAAACCTCACGGAACGTATACAGAACCCACACCACATGTCTACAGACCTCTACAGAATCAAAACATAATCACATGACGGGACAGGGCCCCGCCGTACCGTAATAAACACATACATATGCAACAGAGAATTTTATATCAAAATACGGGCTCGGACAAAGGAGCACTTCAACAACCGAAGCGAGATAGCCTAAGCAACGAATCCACAAATCGATGTTCGTACCGCGGCGCACGAAACGCAGCCCCGAAGAAAGGGGGTCGGTACGAAAAATGTCTTGAATATGTAAAGCGAGAGAACGTAATAAATAAAATCAAAATCGAACGAGAATGTGCGGAGGAAGCATAAGATACATAGGGAATCAAAAGTGCATACCGAGAAAATCATAAGTAGTGCATGCGTAAAACATATGCAAGCCGGCCCCGCTATGGGACTCGGTGAACGAACGAGGCGCTCCCTTCTGTCCCGCGCCAAAACACAGCATACTTCAGAGTAGGGAATATCTCCGAAACAAATCATAACATACCAAGTGGCCACATCAGATCACATAATCAGATATCAGAATAAGCGTACATGGCACATCATACACCACAACCCATGTACGTATATACCTGCCCCCTCACACCGGGGCGCGGCGAACAATGCAGAGATATACGCTTGAGAACATATCCTGGCCCGGGCTCAGTGTGGGAAACATTGAGGCATCCACGAGTGGAGTAGTGAGAAACTAATGCAATAAAAATACCATAAAAATTTCCAGAGACTCAATGAGGCATATCGAATAACGAATCAAGTCAATGGAATCGGACTGAGTCATAGTACGTACCTTTCGGACATCACGGCGGATTATGTCAAACAGAACTTTCAGAGTCGAAGTACATATCAAAACGTTTCAAAGGACTTAATGGAATATTTAAAATGATTTTTGTTTAGTTGCTAAAACATTTCTTAAAAGCCGCTTGAAAACAAATCGTAAATACAAAAGAGTAAAATCAGAAATAGGGGGCCCACCTCGGGCAATTGAGGTGGCGGGCGTAAATTACACATGTTAGACTTCATAATATCACTTATGAGGGTTTTAAGGTAATCGGGTTTTGTTTACAAAAGTTGGGAAGATTTAGGTTATTTCCTAGTCATTTGCAACCTAATTAATTCAATTCTATTGCAAGAAAAGGGCAAATTTTTGAGTGCGGATTCCGAAGAGTCGAATTGTCCCCGAGGTACGAATTCAAACCTAGTACATCTAGGACGTGCCAAAGAAAGAATAGGGTTAGCTTTACATACCTTTCTTGCCTTTTACGCTCGCCAAAACGCCGATCCTGTTTCGTCAAAAATCTGCAAATGGTCATTCTTACCAGTTACTATTCATGCAAGTTAACATTCCAGTCTTTGGTTTCTATTTGGCTACCGAAATTTGTTACAGCACTTCCCCTATAAACATGACACCCCCGAGATTCAACTCGGCTCAAAATAGTCAACAACAACCCAACAACAACACCAAAACATCAATAACCACAACACAACACAATATAACATAACTAGCCAACCTTTCGACATAATGCAATAATTTCCATTCCGACTTCACAATTTCAAGTCAACATCAATATTTCCATACATACATACTAATTTGAAATCATTTACACACACAAGCCGAGAATATTTCAAACTTTACATCCGATCTTCAATAATTCCATAATTGATCCACAATCCTTAAATACACAACCAAATCATCCCAACCCATTTTCTACACACTAATTCATTTCCAACAACAATAATCTACACTCCAACAACCTCATTATCTTAATATCGTAAAATCACATTAATACGACGCAATTCTCTACATCTTATTTTCATGCAATCTTAGCCCATACATGCTCCATTCACATTATAACGATCATGACGACACAACTAACACATTAAACAAAATAAATTCAACATGTTCCTCCTACCATATACCACACGGCCATAGGCCAAATTCCAACTACATTCCATTTCCATTCAACTTTCATTTCCAAAACAATTTCCACAATCACCACAACTAAATTACAACATAAACTTCAACTCAAGTTACCTATACAACAATACATATACACGGCCATATTCATGCATATACTTCCACCATGCAAACTTCCATATTTCTATATTTTCTTCTCATTCACATATTCCATAACACAAACCAACCTTCATGACATAATTAAAAGAATGAATTCTTACCTTTTTCTTCAACCTTCTTCACTTCACCACTTCATCCAAACGACAAAACCAATGGTTTATCTTCCGAAATAATTGCACCACGTTGTAGAGGGACCTTGAATTGGTAGGAATATAGCAAGAAAATAATTTTTGGAACAATATTTTGATGGGTGATTTTTCCCTCACCTTGGCCGAATGGCCATCCCTTGTTTTCTCCTCTTTCTTTCTTTCTTCCTTTCTCTAGTTTGTCTTGAATTTTCTAGAGATTTTCATGAATATTGCCCCTTTATATTATTAAGTCACATGACCAAGCACATGACTAATTAGCTTGGGCTTGGATCATTGTTCTTTAATTCCCAAGCTTGGCCGGCCACCCTATTGGGTTGGGCTTGGCTCCAAAATTTTTTCTTTCATTTTTCCAAGTCCAAAACCTTAGCCCACACCTTGGCAATTCATGAAACCATTTTCCGACATTCCAATTTCGCCCTTAGTCTTTTCCGATATTTCCACATCCACATTTTTCCATAACCAACTTATGAACCAAACAAAATCAATACATTACAATGTCCTTAACCTTCCTTAAACATCCCACGTCCATATTTCCTTAGACATCGCATACACATTAAGAAAAACCCAAGCAAAGCCTTCTTTCTTAACGTTCCGAAGTATTTTCAATTTTTCCGAATACGCACAAAATGCGAGGTGTAACAATATAGGCGGTGCTGTGTGGCACCTGAAGTAGATACTCCCCCTCGGCCTCTACCTCGGCCTCGGGGTCCGAGAAGTACGCCCTCTGCAGGACGACCAAGAAGATCCACGCTACGATCCCGTGGCCCGGGGTCCTAACTCCTCGCCACTCGTCGACGGGCAATCTCTCATCATCTACTGCCCTACTCTCGGCCGCAAGTATAACAAGCGTCCGAACCTCGACGACACTCTGCCCGTAACGTAATCTACCGCACCGACCGCATCGCGGGCACGGGAGGTCTCCTCTGACTATACTCACCCCGAAACTGTGAACCTGGGGCCCTCGAACTCTGGCCTTGTCCTGATCAGAAGGAGCGATCAAATCTCCTATCTGAAAATTGGGTAGGTGCACTCGTCGCTGACTGACCTGAGTGCCCAGAAAATGTCTGCCTCGGTCCCCCTCTATAATCACGGCCCGTGCCCATAGATCTAGCTCTTTTGCTCGGCCCTCTATCAACATCACGTTCACCTCTTTGTGGAGGTTGTTGCCCTTCAAGATTTTGGGCATGAGCTTGAATTCGGGAAATATCCATCCCGTCTTGTAATGAGGCCGTTAGGTAATCTTTGAACAAATGTGGCCCTAAGCCACTCACGAACCTGTACACCCTGTCGCCCATATCGGCCACCATTGTAGGAGCATACCTAGCCAAGGAATTAAATTGAAGGCTATTGTTATATCCCGTATTTTGAACAACGGGACAACCTGTGTTGGTTATGAGAAGTTAGGGGCAAGGCTATCCCGAGAGACTTTCGATTGTCTTAAAGGCTTAAATTGTGTGTGATTTTAATGACTTGGAAATGCTAAGGAAGCATTTGGAGGCAATTTCCATTTTTAGTAAGTGTGCTAGTTTTGGAAAATTGGAAATATTTTTGGGTTGTAAAATAAGGTAATGATTGATTGTTATTTAGCACGAGTTGTTCATGGAAAAATATGAGTGCGGAAGCGTCGAGAAGGCTAGGAGCAAAAATTGGAATTTCGGAAATTAGTTTCGGGAATTACAAAATGCGATCCATAAGTCATTGGGCTCAAAAAATTGGAAGGAAATTAAGGCCCAAGAGAGAGGTTGGCCGGCCAAGCTAGGGCCCAAGCCCATGTTTTAATTAATTTTTCCATGTGTTGATATGTGGTATTAATAGAAGGTTCAAGATTAATCAAGAGAA
>NW_026720949.1:0-9657 GCF_029784015.1 Lycium ferocissimum
TTTGGCTACAGAAATTTCGCGCTCCCCTAGAAATATAACACCCCCGAGACTTAGCTCGGCTTAATATATCAACAACAACAACCCAACAATCCAACAACAACAACAATCAACAACAATAATCAACTAAAATCGCTTACTAACATAGTTAGTCTTCTTTCTTCATAAAGCAACAACTTCCAAACTAACTTCACATTTTCAAGCTAATATCAATATCTTCATACTCATCTACTCATTCAAGACCATCAAATACAATTCGAGAATATTTCACAAATTATACAAAAATTTCACCGAAACCATAATTCGTTCAAAACTTCCAACTTCCAACAAAACCATTTATCCTCTATTCACTTCACAATGCCATAACAACATAATTAACATACCAAATAAATTCAACCAATTCCCTTACATATATACAAAGTATACCAAATATACAACTTTCCAACATAAGGCCAAAATTCTCATTCCAACTCCATACTTTCAAATCAATGCTAACTCAAATCCTTAAACCTTTATTGATGTTATAAGAATCATAACGACACAACTAACATGACAAACAAAACAATTCATTTCCATTCCAATTCTTCCATAACTCACGGCCAACTCCTATATTTTCCAATTTCCATCAATTCATTCTACTTTCATTTTCAACATGAATTTCCATCATAACCATAACTAAAACACAATACAAAATTCAACTTACCATAACCATGCACCATACACACACACACGGCCATATACACACCCACACACACACGGCTCATACATGCACATGCACACACACCATAATTTCATGATTTCCATTCAATTCCATTCACTCTAACCTCCATAAATCTTCTACAACATAAAAGAAACATGAAACCTTACCTTTTCTTAATTTCTCCACTTGCCACCAAGATCACTTTCTTGCTTTGAAAATTATACCATGTTGGAGAGGAACTTGAGCTTAGTAGTAATTCCAAGAGAGATGGATTTTTGAACCAAGGGATTTGGCTCCAAGAATTTCTTTTCTTTTCTTTTTTTTTTTCTCTTCTTAGCCGATTTCTCCTCTTCCTTTTTGTTCTTGTTTTTGCTCAATTTTTCTTGAAAATTCTAGAGGTAATGATCCCTTTATAATCAATTTATCACATGCAAAATTTAATAAATCATGGGTTGGGCCATGTAGTGGCCGGTCACCCCTCTCTTTGGGCCTTAATTTTTCATATTTTTTTTTGAGCCCAATTCTTCACAAATCATATTTCATAATTCCCGAAACAAATTTCCAAAATTCCAATTTTGCCCTTAGGCCTTCTCCGGTGTTTTCACGTTCAAATTTCCATAACCGACATACACATACTAAGAAAATTTCAAACATAGCCTTCTTTCTCATAATCCACAATTATTTCGAATTTTCCGATTATGCAAAAAGGCGGGATATAACATCCCTCGCTAGGCTTTGCTCATTTTCATAACAATATCCTTATTTTATTCACATAATATCCTGTTCGTAATCAATCTTATAGAGTAACACTTCTTAACCTTTTACCCTTTCTGGTTAATCTTATCCTTAATATCTCACAAGCTGTCTTATCGATACATTCATATCCGTCACAATTCTTTTCCCTCTGCACTCTTGTCTCAATCATACTATTATTTCTTCTAACTATAAACTCGTCATAATTTATCCCTGCTTATCAATTCAGTTGGTACCTTAACATAACGCTCTATCAAGATTTACCAACCCCTTCTAAGTCATCTCTTAATATCACAAGCCCTTTTCAAATTCTTTTACCATATCGATATCGACCTCCTAATTACTATTATCATCAATTCAGCAGTTAACTCATTTCTCAAGGTCAGCCGTACTTGTAACTTAATCAATATCCTATCCTTATTATTGACACGATCTTGCAAGGCATATCACAAACCCATATCTCATTCTCTTTTTATTTCTTGGAAAAAAAAAATTTAGCAGAGTTTTCTCTATATTTCTTACTATCTCAAAACCTGCACGCAGGAAATACCAACAATGCCTCACAGGGCCAACATATATATACATATCATATCATATCACAGCCACACAGGGCTCCCAATATCAACAACAGTATGAAAATGATGGACTTACCTCATATGTCCAACTCGAACTGCACCTGTTACCTTTTCCTATCCATTTTTCCCGTCCAATTTTTAACTTTACATTTCAATCGTACCTCAATACCTTACCTGGCATATATCTTTCGTGCCTTTACTTACCTGCGCGCTTTGTAACTTCCAACATCGTCAATCACTTTCTTCTGTCGATGTCGTCCTTCCGCTGAAATCAAAAGTTAGTACGTGCAACTCATTTCCTATGACTTGGCTCTATCGCACGATCTAAGACAGAAAAAGGGTCACTGATTCCTAAATGCCCCGTAGCCTCCTGTTTATAAGTGTGGCCGGCTTCACACCATAAACAAGACTCTGCCGGACACGGTCTATAGACAATCCGAGGACGAACTGCTCTGATACCACTTTTGTCACGACCCAACCCCGTAGGCCGTGACTAGTGCCCGAGCTGGGCACCCATACGCACCAGCTAACCATAATCAGCCTACAAACAGGTTATACATATACAAAAGTCAGACATCAGACCATAGCAGGCATACCCAGATCTGATACATACAGAATAGTAATACGTCGCCCCAAAATTGTCACAAACACATACATACATATCGTGGTCATATCTTTCAACAGAGGATACATATGCGAAAATCAGGCGTCGTCTCAAACCGCCGCATATAAGCATATACATCACACATAAGCCGGTAAGGCTATCATAATACAGGGGGACGTCCAGAACACAAACCACACAGACACAACTGTACAATAACTGCCCACAACCCACACATATGTCTACAGACCTCTACAAGTAACAACAAAACCATATGACGGGACAGGGCCCCGCCGTACCCATGAATAGTCATATACATATGCATCGGAAGGATCTGTACCCAAAACATAGGCTCCGGAACAAGGGAGCGCTCCAAGAATAGCTGAATGGAAATCCTAAGCTGGCGGATCACCCAAACGAGTATCTGTACCTGCGGGCATAAAACGCAGCCCCCGAAGAAAGGGGGTCAGTACGGAATATGTACTGAGTATGCAAAGTATGAAATACAGTAAACAGGATCATAATCAGAATAAGAGGTACAGAAAGTAAATGCAACTTTCAAAATGCCAAAATGCTTACTTATTAAAACACAAATCATGCATGGGGGCTCAGGAATACGGTCGCCCTCCCGTCACACATCAGAACACATCATAACGCCATAACACAGCATAACACCAAAATATACATGGTACCCGTCCTTCTAGCGAGGGGCTCGGCGAATCGGAACACATCATACTACCGAATATAACATAGTGTGCACGATAACATAACCGGCCCGGGACTCGGCGAAAGATGTAACAACCATATGCACGAGCAGAGTCGTGAGCAACTATATGCAGTTTAAAACATTTTCAAAAAACCTCATAAAATAGTCAAAATGAACTATCATTTAAAACCAAGAGAATAGTCAAATCAAGTTTCCCCCGAATGTCACTCGGGAACATATCAAATATAACTTTAGAAATCATGGATACGTTTCAAAACCATATGAAGTAGCTTATGGAAATCGAGAACATAATCGTCATTACAGACTCGATAGGTAAGTAAGTAATCGACGCTCGAGGGTTAAGACGATAGTCATGCTAAGTTCTTTCAAAGTCGTTAGAACTATACAGAGGAAAGTCGCGGGACCCACGGACGAGCCTCAAGCCAATCCGAGCCTGCCTATGGAAGGTATAGTCACTATACGCTACAGAGCCTTCTACGAGCATATCGAGGCGATCCGGTTCTGTCTACGAAAGTTACGGCCCTTTTTCGATATAGAACCCTTTAGGAACAAAACTTTTTATGCAAACTTTGAAATCCAATCATACCAAAGACATAAGGAGCATTATTCTAGTACATTACAAATGCCAACATTAAGAAGTGAATAAGAATCGTAGGCATGCTCGGATCGCAAGAATAGAGTTACCCCGAGGCTCGTAGCATAGCCTACTTACAACTAAGACATGTCAAAAGAAGGAAAAGTTAGGCTTTACATACCTCATCTGCGTCCTAAGCTAATCCAACCTTAAGTCTTGGCTTCCCAAGATCTACAACAACGTCGTTAGACACCAAACATTATTCATAAGCACTTAGAAATCCAATTCTAAGCTAGCACTTCATTTACAGAAATTTGGGCAGCATTTCCCCTGTAAATTCAACAACCCCGAGAATTCAACTCGGCCAAATCTTCAACAACAATACCAACAACCATACTAACAACATCAATAAGTAATTCAAAATGTATTCTAATATTAGTAACTCCTTTCTACGTAATTCGACAACATTCCAATTGCATTCAATTCACCACACACAATTAAGCCAACGCCAATGCTCATACATTCAAATACCAATCCGAGACCATTCAAACAAAACTCAAGAACATTTCAAACAATCCATACAATATTCAAACGGCCCAACCAATGTGCAATGTCACCCGAAACCTTCCAATTCCCATAGGGACAACAACAACACATTTCTTTCTTCCAAATTCATAAACTACATCAACAATCCACACATTAACAACATCATTTTCATAAATTCAAGAAACTACATTAACTTCCCATTAGCTTCTAAAACAGCCCATATACGTTTTCCACTTCAACTTGAATCATTAACTCATCATTTTCATCATAGAATCCATACAACAACAACCAAAAATACTAAATAAATTTTGTTCATCATGTCCTACCAAAAACAGCCCTCACGGCCACACTCCAACATCCATTATTTCATGAATTTTATTCATTTCTACACACTACAACACATTCAAACCATCCATAACACTTGTAAAAGAAGATTAAACCTTACCTTTTTCACTTAGTTCTTCGCTTGGCTAGGGTTGTGCCTTGCAAGAATGAATTGTTTGCTTGCTCCAACAACCACTCCATGTTAATAAGGGCCTTCCAATGAGTTGAAAAGCTAGAAGAAATTTTTTTTGTTTATCACTATTCATGGTCACCAATTTTTGGTGCCATGGCCGAATACTCCCCTTTGGTTGTTCTTCATATTTCTCTAAGTTTCTAGAGTGATAAAAGATGATGAATTGGTCTTGCTTGTCATCTATTGTGCCATATATAATTAATACAAGTGTACCATGGCCCACACATGGCTTGGACGAATTAAAATTTGCCAAGCCATGGGTGGGAACCACCCCATCACCACACGGCCAAGTTGGCCTTGTTTCATGAAATGTTACTTCCAATAATTCACTTTTAACTCTAAATTTTCCTTAATATTCCATACCAATAAAATCATAGGCAACTTATGCCTTAAAACAAAATCGAAGGTCAAAAGTCTCAACCTCGCATCCCGGATTAGTCTTGTCCCTAACTTTTCATGGTTAGCTCGGATTGTCCCAATGTAAAAAATACGGGATATAACACAGGCACTCATATTTCCTTATTTTAAATTCAGGAAACTTTCAGCTCTAGCCCGACGAACCTTGGGTGGCAAATAGTGACGGATGAAGGTGTCTACAAATTCTTGCCAAACTGGAGGAGGTGCATTCTCTTTTCTTGAAGATATCCAATTATTATACCAAAGAATTGCCACATCCCGGAGTCTATAAGATGCCAACTCCACAGATTCAGTATCGGAGGCATGAATAATTTTCAATGTTCTCAACATCTCATCAATAAAACCTTGCGGGTCTTCATCCGGCTTTGACCCGAAAAACTCTGGAGGGTTTAAACTCATAAAATCCCGGGCTCGAGTACTAGTCGCCCTATCACCTGAGCCTATACTCTGCCACTGTGCCTGAGCAGCAACTAACTGTGTCAGTAGCTGAATGGCTTCTGTCATTTGTTGACCCGAAGCACTGGCAGAGGAAGCTCGGGGGCATGGAGCGTGAGTCGAAGCCCCTCTTGCTCTTCTAGATTAGGCGGAGTGTGAGAGGTATTTGATGGAGCCTCATTATGAGATCCACCTTCTTTTATATTCATTGGCGGCTCCCTTCCTATCCGTCTTTCTATCGTAGCTCTGCCCTTCGGGGCGGCTGTAGCATTCCTCGTTGGCGACATCACTGAAATCATAACACACAATTAGGGAGGAGAAAATCTTATAACGTGGCTCTATGGCATGATCTAATAAGAAGAAGGATGGTCATTTTTCCTAAATGCCCCCGAGCCTCTTGTTTATAAGTGTGGCGTGCTTCACACCCATAAACGAGACTCTGCTGGACACGGCTCGTAGACACACCCTAGGACGGAACTGCTCTGATACCACTTTTGTCACGACCCAATTAGGGCCATGACGGGTACCCGGAGCTAACTACCAAGCACCACTCATTCTATTACTCTTCATACTTATCCTGCATTTATTTATTATTCTCACACTTCTAATCATAGGGAAAATCATTATCACTTCCACGAACATGTCTACTTTTATATACATAAGCCCTTCAGCTATCAGAATGATATACAGAAATACAACGTAGTCATCAGGGGACATCTACTACCCACACATACGTATCTACAAGCCTCTACTAGAGTAATAGACATAAAGACGGGACAGGACCCCATCATACTCAAAACATATGTACAAAAAATAATGTATATCAAACAGCACCTCTGGAATAATGGAGTGCTCCTGTGAGTCTGCTGATCAACACCTATGAATCTGGGTCGCCTCCCTGTCTACCTGTGGGCATGAACACAGCGTCCAAAAAAAAAAAGACGTCAGTATGAGTATTGGACTGAGTATATAAGGCATGAACAAGAATAACATATCAATGAAATAAGGAGATATCATGTAAAGAACAACCTGTACTGAATAATGTGTGCTAGCTGACCTTATAAACATTATCATATCAAATATACATATATACAGATAAGCTGCCTGACCCTGTAGGTACGGTGTGATCATCATTAGCCCGCGTCCAGGCCTCCCGTGTCCGGGGTAAACATCTCATGCCGCCCACTAGTGGTGTCTGCCCATGCCATCTAGACATAGTGTATATGCCGCCCGCCTTAGCGGTGTCTGCCCGGCCATATAGGCACGGTGTAATCTCGTCATCATATACTTATCATAATGCATGTATAAGAACTCAAGGACAACTATAATTCTATCGGGGGTGACGTAAGGTCGAGAACCCCCGATTCCATTATGGAATAGCCATAACCATCCTGCCTCACCTTGAAAGAACTAGTATTATAAGGTGAGTGTAGAAATAATGAATAATATCAAGGAATCATTTACTTCATAAGAATCGTATCATGAGATTTAGAATTTCTAGACTTAGACTCATCATTACCATTATCGTATTCATAACATATCTCTTTTCTTTACCTCATGTGAAGCTCTTTACAATCATAAACTCACGATTTTCGGAATGTAAGAAAGTCATGGAGAGATAGGGAGGATCATGTCATAAGAATCATGCCTTAGAAAAGAAAAGACTAGCCTTACATACCTTTTCGTTTAGCTACTTTATCACTTGAACGTTCCCCTCCAATATTCACGTTTCTACCTTCAAGAGAGTTCGTACTAATATTAGATAATCGATAACATAAGCATGCTTGAACTAAAGCTAGAGAAAATTGGGCAGCATCTCCTTTGTTTCTACGACTTTCTCCATATAACATAACAACTCCCAAACATCAATAATAACATTCATCATATCATTATCAACAATCTTAATCAACCATACGTTATTCAATTCTCCTACTTCCATTTCAAGGGCATCTATAACCATGGACATAATACAACTTTACATTCATCCTCATATAATGTTTCTCCCATGTTCTTAATATCATTTATAACATAACTATACTCGTAACATACAAAGAATCATGATTCATATTAAGCTACTATTCAAAAATGTCACTATTCTCATATTTATAACCCATTTTCTATTTCCTTCTATAATCCAAGTCTTTCAACCTCTCAATACTCTAAATAACAAGAATTGATCATAAAACTTACCTTTGATAGTATGAGAATGGCCTTTGGATGAAAACACTTCACTTGAGAAAAACCCTAGCTTCAATCCAAGGAGATTTCTTGACTTCAAGCAACCCTAGAGAGCTCCTTGCACTTGATTCCCTAGGTTTGATGAAGTTGATCCATGATTTCCCTTGGATATGTGTTGGTAAAGTGTGGAGAGAGTTCTTGTTACACCTCAGAAAATTTCATGTTGTTGCACCGTGAATAGATTAACGAAAGGCATGAGGTATACGATGTTTCTATAGGTAAGAATTAGTATTTAATGGTTCTAATTGAGATTTCAAAGACATTCGAGGTGAGAGAAGAACGTTCGTCATGAAAGGCGAGGTATACGTTATGTATCGAAAAAATTTACGAGGTATCAAGTTAATGATGGCTTAATGATGTCTTAGAAGAAGAGTTATAGCGTCCCTTAGATTGATAATGACATGTTAAACAAGTGTTAAGAAGGTTCCATAAGGATTGGAGATCAAACGAGTGGACAAGAACAAGTTTCGAAAAACTGAGCATTATACGGTCCACTATACGGATTGTATAAAAGACTCTGGCCATATATTAGGCCGTATAAATTGGCCAGAACTGAAGCCTTCACTGGACCAAAGATACAATCACACATACGGTCCATATAAATTATACGGACCGTATGTTTGCCCGTATAACCGAGTCGGGACAGATTTTTAAGTTAATATAAGGGACCCCAACCTCATTTATTTCATTTCATTTTTCACTCCACACCTCAAGAACTCTCTAGAAACCTCTCCACACTTCTCCTACAATAATTCAAGAGAAACTAATGATCAACTTCATCAAACAAAGAGAATCAAGTGCAAGAAACTCACTAGGGTTCATCTAAGACAAAAAATCTCATTGGAAGTGGAACTAGGGTTTTGCTCAAGTGAACTGTTTCCACCCAAGGCTCATTCCCACACCATCAAAGGTAAGTTTTATGATAATTTCATGTTGTTTAGGGTATTGGGGGGTTGAAATACTTGGATTATGAAAGGAGGTGGAAGATGGGTCATGAATATGAGAGTAGTAGCATAGAATTTATCATGATTCTTGACATGTTGTGATTGTAAATATGTTATAAATGACATTAAGAACATAGGATAAACATTATATAGGAATGAATGTAATAGTGTACTATGACCATGGTTATGGATGATTTGAAGTGAAATTGGGAAATTTGGATACGAAAGTGAATGAAGAAGATTGCCTTATGAAATTATGAATGTTATTAGTGACGTTTGTGAGTTGATATATGATATGGAGAAAGTTGTATAAACAAAGGAAATGCTACCCAATTTCCTCTAGCTTTAGTTAAGCATGCTTAAGCTATCGATTATCTAATGTTAGTACAAACTCTCTTGAAGCTAGAAACGTGAACATTGGAGAAGAACGTTCAAGTGATAGATTAGCTAAATGAAAAGGTATTTAAGGCTAGACCCTTCTTTCCTAAGGCATGAATCTTGTGATATGATTTTCCTTATTGTCCATGACTTTCTTACATTCCGAAAACCATGAGTCAATGTTGAAAAAAGGGTTTATGAGATATGATGAGGATTAGCTAATAGAAATAGAGATAGTCTAAGCCGAGATCCCCT
>NW_026720950.1:0-10931 GCF_029784015.1 Lycium ferocissimum
CATAAAATTGGTTAGACTTCCTAAGTTGCTTTAAATGATGAAATTGATTGGGTTTATGCTAGATTATGATGTATCTAAAGTTGTTAATCATATACCTTTCATTACTAGTGATGAATTCTTGAATTTAAGAGTTAGGGTTTACACCCAAAATTGGGGGTTTTGCTTGGACTTCGAAATTAAATGAATCCTTGAGTTAATTTAGCAATTAGTTGATGAGTTTTGATCACCTAGTGTTTAATTGGATAATTTATCCCCAAATTTTTCTTTTTGCCCTAGTGGGCCCTGTTTCCCAAAATCTAGGGTTGGTTTTGACCCAATTTGAATTATAGCAATATAGGTATCAATCTTCATGATTTCTAATCTAGAGTTCGAATATGAGTAGACTTTTCTTGATCTTAAGGCTCGGCGGAAGGGAAAGGTTAAGGTGTGATTGTTGGTGATATTGTTGTTTGGCTATCCAGGTAGGTTACGGCTTACCCTTGGTGAGACTTCATGTAGCGAATCATATATTTTGATGATATTGTCGGAGAAAGCATGTAAACATTTGAGTATGAAATTGGGTTAGATATTGTCTTAGGTTGGGCCCTGTTGTATCTTTGACTTGATTGTTTTATTGTGTTGGCTTGATGCCACGTGTTGTTAGTAGATATTGGAATCTATTATTCTATCTTGATTTTGATATTGTAGTATTTTACGGGTTGTGGTGATATGAGGATAGAGTTCTATACGACTTGTGTAGTCTTTCCTGATATTGTTGGCGTACCCATGTTGGTACTTGTGACACTAATATTATTGGCGTACCCATGTTGGAACTTGTGACACTAATATTGTTGGCGTACCCGTTTTTGGTACTTGTGATATTAATTTGATTATTCATGTTTACTCATATATCGCGCGTATTCACATCTCCCATGATATATTGTTGATACGTTGTTGACACTTGATGAAATCTTGTGATGGTGAGAGCTCGGTTGCATAAGATGTTGATGTGAGTAGTCCAATGGTTGTTCCGGCGTTGTGGATTGTGTGCAAGTGATATGAGTCCCGTGTCGATGGTTGTCTTGAAATAGTGGATTGTGTGAAAAGAGATGAGAGTACGTGAGTCCAAGGTCATGTCCGAGCGGAATGAGTGTGGTAAGAGATCTTGTTGTTATTAATCATACATTGAGCACTCATCATGAATCATACATATATATATATATATATATATATATATATATATATATATATATATATATATATATATATATATATATATATATATATATAAGGCACATTTGATAGGGTTGTGACGATGTGGCCTATGCTGTTTTGAAATACTTCGGAGGTTTTATACTAATTGCGCGACCATTTTATGCTATGATACGGGATGGTCGGGGGAAGTGTGAAGGGTGAAAAGGTCGTCTCTATCTTTGTGTGATACGTCGCGACATAGTACATGGACTTCGCGGGTCCCCCGGTGGTGCGGGTGAGAACCCCTTGTGGCGAAGATTCGGGGTCTCGTACGTACGTTGGGCAAAGATCGAGACGAGTGGCACTTAGACTTCGCGAGTCACCTTGGGTTGTGCTACGAATGTCAATATTTTCGTTCGGAGTACATGTGTGACATGACATTTCAAGGCATTGCATTGCATTCATATATTATTTCATTGCATTGCATCACGACTTATATTAAGATGATTTGGTATTTTTACTTGTGATATTGGATTCGGATTGGACTTATTGAAACTTGGCACATTTGGGTTTAGATGCTCTACTTAAGCGATGACGTGTACTTAGTTCTGATTATCTTTGACTTGTACTTGTTGATTTATCTTCCTATCTTGCTTTATTGTCTGAATTATGTTAGCTATACTTAGTCGGCCTATGATACCTACCGATCTTGTGGTTTTATTTGACTTTTGCACTTCTGCACGTTCTTTCATGAATGCGAAATTTCGAGGTTGGATCTATACATTTCTCGTGGTTAATAGTCGCTCAGATTTTGTAGAGTCTATAGGAGCACAAGACGTCGCCGCCTTGAAGATACTTCTTATATATGTCTTATTTTCTATTTCCGGACATATTCGGACTTGATGTATTATTGATATTCCGGACTTGTAGGTTTTAGTTAGATGCCTTGTATGACCGGACTAGATGCGGGGTGGATTTCATTTACTCGCATTTTCTTTTTTATATTATAATTGTGAGATTTTTTTGCTATTCTACTTCTTGGCTATTTTCTATTATTTGTGAATATTGAGTTAGGGTTCGCCTAGGGGTGGGAAAGGTAGGTGCCCGCATGACTTAGTGAAATTGGGTCGTGGTAGTCCTTTGGAGGAATAGGAATAACGAAGAAATGACTTGGGAAGCTAAATAAGATATGAGGTCCAGGTATCCACACTTGTTTCCTATTCCAGAGGAGATGCAGACAGAAACGCCAATGGCTTTAGGTGCCTAATGTTTTCTTTTTAGAGTTTCTTGGTCGTGTTGGGCCATTGTTGTTATTATTGTTGTGGCCCTGTGAAGCATTGTATATTTTGGGTTGATTGTGATAGGGTGGTAGGAGTATAATTACAAGGGAAACTTTGTCGAAATTTTTGAAAAACCCCTGAGAAATCTTTGTTCGATTTTCATTAGCTCAAGTATTAGTTTAGTTGACTTTATGAGCATCTTAACGGCTTAACTCTAGTATAAACCCTCTTGAATGTAGATTTGCGAGCTTGGAAGGGAAAAACGTTAAGTAGTTAAGAAGGCGAAAAGGTAGGTTAAGGCTATCCCTTCTGAATTGCGAGCTTGGGAGGGAAAAACGTTAAGTAGTTAAGAAGGCGAAAAGGTAGGTTAAGGCTATCCCTTACTTTCTTATGGCATGATTCCATTGTTACGAGCCTACCAAAGGATATCTCTCAATAACTACCTCCTAAGAAATGCTAGAAGCTTGTGTTCTTGATTCTCTTGTAAATCTTATTGATCCTTATTTTATGATTATTGATTGTTGATCTTGTCTTATGAGTATTGATCTTGTTTATTGACATTGATCTCGTCTTACGATTATTGTTCCTTCAAGGTAAGATATGGCAATGATTATAGTTCGATAATGACAATCGAGAGGTTTTATCGACCTAATATCACTCGAATTGATTTATAGCTTTTATTATGGCTACCAAGTAAATTGCTTTATATATATATGTATGTATTTTCTCGCACACCGTACCACGCTATAGTTGGATGGGCGGTACGTAGGTGTGCACGCCTTTGCCGATGAGTAGGTTATGATGTTACCCGGACGCGGGATGCCCCGACGCGGGATGATGATGATATGATAACAGGAGCCTAAATGGCCAGGCGGGATACTATATATATATATATATATAGTATGAAAGTTTTTTTAAAGCTAAGCATCGCTGACATCCTCGTAAGAGGTATGCGGCGAGTACGGATTGATCTCTTTATCTTATATTATCTTCACACCTTTGTTCATACCTTTGTTATTACGGTAATCATACTTACATACTCGGCACATTATCGCGTACTGACGTCCTTTCTATGTGGGCATTGTGTTCATGCCGCGGTGGGCCCATGGAGGCCAGGCCCGGACCCGTAAGGTACCGCTTTATCGGCGATAGTACGGCCAAGCATTTGTCCGGGAGCGGTGGTTATTTGTTGTCATTCTTTTGGGTACATATATGGGCATGGTGGGGTCGTATCGCGTCTTTATGATGTTATGCACTCCATGTAGAGGCTTGTAGATAGATGTATATAGTTAGATGACCTATAACCTCATCGGTTCATATTTTTTTATATTATTTTTGGTAGTCCTGTCGGCTTGCATAGATGAGCATAGTGTGATGGATAATGAATAGATATGCATTTATCTCTTGTGCCACTGCCCTTACCAAATTATGATTTTTATGAGTTATCATTGTGGTCCACCTAGATATATTATAAGATGTATGTTAATAGGTGCTCGGTAGGTTAGTTTCGGGTGCCCGTCATGGCCTTCGGTTGGGTGGTGACAAATTGAATGGACTATGTTGCTATACGTGTAGAAATGTTCTTACGGATTAACCACGTGTAGAAATATTCTTATAGATTAGCCACGTGTAACCCACAAAATCCCTTATTCAATCAATCCTAATCATTACAATTAATCCTTTACTCTCCCTTTATTCTAATAATTAACCAATTACACACGTAATTAATTCCATGATCTCAATTTACTTGAATAGTAGTCATTTTTAGCACACTTATATACTCATTACCATTATCATGGGATATGGCACCGATCCATATATCTCTTTATGCACACACCAAATATTATTCCCCATCACCGTCGTCACACTTGTTAAGTCCTAAACCATTTCGGGACCTCATCATTTTATACACCGAGCTCTTTATTTGCATACTTGAATATGACAGAAATTCTAGCAGTTCGAATCATAGCCCGAAGGTGCGGGTATAATATTGATGAAACTTATACTGTTCAATGTGTTTAACCTCTAACCTTCATGACACTTACTTATCACTTGTTAAGCATAGCATAAATACTTATAACCTCAAAATAATCTTGTCCTGCAAGCTTATGTCGGCCAACTTATGAAAAATCCAATGTACAAAAGTACGGGATGTAACATCCTTCTCCCTTTAGAAACATTCGTCCTCGAATGTTAGACTATAGGCGGAGGTGGCCATTTGCAACAAAAATCCCTAATAATCATGTAACTATCCCTCTAACAACCATTAAACAGTACTATACTATTGTCTTAGCAAGTTATCACATAATAGTAATTCTTCAGCCCCACATAACTAGTGTAATGTACTTATGCCCTCACTCCTTGGGTGGGCGCTCGCATTCGCTGTCTGTGATGCATACGTACGATTACCATCGGAGCTAGATGGCCCCCACGACTCTCTGCTGCGGGCGATGTGCGGGGGCCTGCTGCTGGATAATGTACTCAGGAAGATGATGTCGCCACTAACCCAGTGGGATGAGCTGTGCCACCCCTATTCTTCATCGGACAATCCCTCATATAGTGTCCTGAAATCCCACAAGTATAACATACATCAGAGACCAGACGACCTTTGTCCTATATAGGCCCTAACACACAAACTGCACCACGGAGGAGGCATCCTCATCAACCCTGGACCTCTCTGGTGCTGAAAACCTATAGCCCTCGAATCCTGACCTATCTCACAATAACTAGACCTATCATAACGAAACCTCTGGGATAGTGAAGGAGTACTAGTAGCCAAAATTGGGGGCCTAAAACTACTCGTGATAGCTTCTGACTGACTAAAAGTTCTAGCCCTCTTACGCTGACCCTCACTCGACTCTTCAGACAGCCGCCTCTTCCCATCCTCTAAATTCTGAGCATATGCCTGGATATAGGAGATGTCCATACCGTCAAGTAAAGAAGCTGTGGAACACTCATTAATCAAATGTGGCTCGAGCCCCGCCACAAACCGATGCACTCTGTCTTCCATCTCTGCTACAATGGTGGGAGCATATCTAGCAAAAGAGTCAAAATGGAGACTATACTCCCGCACACTTTTGTTCCCTTGCCTAAGAGTAAAAAATCCTTTTACTCTCACTCGACGAACTTCTGGGGGCAAATAATGTCGAAGAAAAGTATATGTTAACTCTTGCCACACGGGTGGGGGTGCATTAATCCCTCTAGATGACACCAAAATCACATACCAGTGAACAGTAACGTCCCGCAATACTGACTTGGTGTCTGAAGCACGCAGCATCTGCAACGTCCTCAGCATCCCATCTATAAAATTCTGCAAGTCCTCCTCTAGTTTTGACCCAAAAAATTTAGGAGGGTCTAAATTAATAAAATCTCGAACCCACGGCACCAATGGCCTTTATCACCGTAACGTAACTTCTTGGCGGGCTTGAGCGGCCACTAATACAGTTAATAACGTCCCGCGCTCCGCATATCCATGTCCTCATCATGAGCCACAGTGGGTACTGTGTCCTTCCCCGGCACGTGTGGTGCCAGCGGAGTCGGAGAACTATGTAAGGGTGTGGCAGCTCTCCTTGGGTTCTCACTGCGCCCTCATGTTGCTAGTGCCTTACTCGTACCCTCATGCTTGTTTCTTTCCCTGCGGCTGGGCGGAAGCTTTCCTTGTTATGGAAAAAGCTTTACAAAACAAATCAATGATTAGGAATCCCATTCCACTATGACTCTGCTATATGGCATGATCTAATGTCGGGGAAAAAGGAATGACCAAGCTCACCTTGGCACGATTCTTTTATGTGGCCACGTGTAAACCACCGAATCATATTCAATCAATCCTAATTAATACTAATTAATCCTTTACTCTCCCACTTTATTCTAATAATTAACCAATTACACACGTAATTAATTCCATGATCTCAATTTACTTAAATAGTAGTCATTTTTAGCACACCTCATATACTCATTACTATGATCATGGGATATAGCACCAATCCATACCCTCTTTATGCACACACCAAATATTATTCCAATCCGTCGTCACAACACATTTAAGTCCTAAACTATGTCGGGACCTCATCATTTTATACACCGAGCTCTTTGTTTTCATACTTGAATATGACAGAAATTCTAGCGGTTTGAACCATAGCCCGAAGGTGCGGGTATAATATTGATGAAACTTATACTATTCAATGTGTTTAACCTCTAACCTTCACGACACTTACTTATCACTTGTTAAGCATCGCATAAATACTTATAACCTCAAAATAATCTTGTCCTTCAAGCTTATGTTGGTGTCACGACCCAACCCAGGTGGGCGGCCTTCAGCGCCGAAGCTGAGCACCAGTACGTGCTAACACACGGTGGCGCGTACGTTAACGAGAAAATCAATAAGATAATTACTCGATATTTTAGAAAAATCCGGGCGGTTTCTCTGTGTTTTCTACCAACCAAGATTTACGCTCGAGAAAATACCAACAAAGGCCACACACGGCCATCATATTACATAAATACATACATAGGCGAGCCGGCGGTGCGCGGTAAATAACCGCCCAAACGTATATCCCGTACACTATCACAGACGGAACCAACCCACACTTTGTGTCGCAGGCCTCATACACAAAACAGAACATACGGATATATATATATGACGGGACGGGGGGCCGCCGTACACGAACGGATATACATGAACATAGCAAAGACGTGCACCAAAATACGGGCTCGACGAGGGAGGGCTCTCCAAAATAGGCGAACGGGGACCCTATTTTGGCGGCTCACCGGACGTATATCTACGCACACGCGGCATGAACGCGGCCCGAGAAGAAAGGGGGTCGATGCGAGACAGAGTGCGAGTATGTAAAGCGGTAAACACGATATATAAAACCGTAACCGAACTAGACTATATCGAACTAAGCATAGGAGTCGGGACATCAAGACTTACTTTTAAAGCATGTACCATATATACCCACATCATATCATTAAATCCGTATGCACGTATAACGTACCCGGCCCTCGAAAGCGAGGGACTCGGTAGATAATTCATGCAAACATCATATATGGTAATCATATAATCGTGTGCGTATACGTACCGGACCCTCCGGTGAGGACTCGGTAAGTAAATCATATATGTATAAATAGCGTACCCGGCCCTGCGGTGAGGACTCGGTGAACAATGCAATAGTATGTGCACGATTTCATGCCGGCCGAGGACTCGGTGGAAGACATAGCATAACATGTACACGAGTAGTGTAGTGAGAGGTCATATGCGTATAACGAGTGATTAAAGCGAGACTCTTTTCCAAAACTCAAAGGACAACTATATTCGCTTCGTCATTTAAAAGCGCATAAACGATTTCAAGTTGACCGGGATTAATAAGTAAAAGTTATGAACTTAAAGCGGACACTTTACGTATAATACGTTCATGACATTACCTATTAGGGTTTTTTAGGGTAATAGGATCCTTTTCGTACAATTTCTAGGCCTTAGACAATTAACACGACTATACATAAGCATTCCCTTCAATAGAATTGAATGAATAGTAGCCATTTTCAATCTCGGTTCTAGAATTAGGAAGGTCGAGGCGTGAAATCGAGCCACACGTCTAAGACATGCCAAAGAAAGAAGGGTAAGCCTTACATACCTTACGGACGTCTTCGCTCGCTTTATCTTCAATCCGTTTCGTCAAAAATCTGTAAATGGTCACCTTTACCAGTTACTATTCATGAGGTTTAACATTTCAATCTTAGGTTCACGTTTGGCTACGAAATTTCGGCGGCGCTTCCTCATATATATAACATCCCTGAGAATCATCTCGGCTCCAAATATCAACAACAATAACCAACCAACATCACAATTAACTCAACAACACCAATAATCGCCATAAAACACATAATAACACATATAGTCTTTCTTTCCACATAATGTCACAACTTCTACTTCAACTTCATACTCGACTCGAAAACAACACCAAACATATTCTTTCCTTCCAAGTTCATGATTTACATCATTAATCCCTTTAACAACGTAATATTCATGAAAGCGAAAATTGCATAAAATTCACATAATTTCCCAAGTCATGCCATAACCTTGACATAACATAATTCTACAAGTCATCAACTTGCAATTTTCCACATAAAATCCATAACGACAACACGAAAACAACGAAAACAATTGTTCATTTGAGACTACACAAAGGGAAGGCCATTCGGCCCAACACACCTTGTCACACCAAAAATGATTTCATTCTTTTCTTCAACTTCACAACAAATAAAACATGCTAACCAACATCAATTCATGACTTATTCTACCACACGCACACCATGAGTCGAACCACCCATTACACGGACTTGACTTCCATCCTAACATGATTTTTCTTCCATTTTTAGCATACTGATAACACATATACATCAACCATAACACAAGGAAACAAAGACTAAACTCACCTTTTCTTCTTCAACTTCTTAACTTAGCCAAAGTTGGTCGTTTGAGAACACAAACGGACTATCTTCCGAAACAACGACACCACGTCACTTAGCACCCTTGAATTAGTAGGTTTGCATGAAGAAATGAATTTTTCTATGGCTAATTCTTGGTCCTCTTTTTTCCCTTTGTGGCCGTGACTTCTCCTTCTTCTTCTTCTTGAGCTTTCTTTAATTTTCTTGAAATTTCTCTAAGTGTGTAGTTACTTCTAAGATGACTAAGTCATCTTATATATAATTCACACATGATTAATGTGGCCATGGCCCACCATAAGGTGGCCGGCCACCTTGCTTTTTCTTTTTCTTTTTTTTTGAATTTTCAAACTTTCCCAAAATAGTCCACTTACTAAAAATGGAAAAATTCCTCCAAGTGTTCCTTAACCTTTCCGAGACATTAAAATCATACACAATTTAAACCTTTAAAACAACCGAAAGTCTCTCGGGGTTGCCTTGTCCCTAACTTCTCATAATTCACCCAAGCTGTCCCGTTGTTCAAAATACGGGATATAACAGTTGGCCAACTTATGAAAAATACAATGTACAAAAGTACGGGATGTAATATCCTTCCCCCCTTCAGAAAACATTCATCCTCGAATGTTAAACTATGAAGGGCCTATGGGCATTGCAACAAAAGCTCCCTAATAATCATGTAACTATCCCTCTAACAACCATTAAACAGTACTGTACAATTGTCTTAGCAAGTTATCACATAATAGTAATTCTTGAGCCCCACATAACTAGTGTAATGTACCTGTGCCCTCGTTCGGTGTTTGCTCGGATTTTCTTTGTCTAGCCAATGCATAAATACGATTACCAAAGGAGCTAGATGCTCCCCTACCTCTCCTCATCATGGTGATATCTTAGGGCCTCGCTCTGGATAACGTGTTGAGAAAGATGATGCCGCCGACTGATGGTGAGCTTTGCCACTCTTTTATTCTTCGTCAAACAATCCCTCGTATAGTGGCCTTATAGCCCACAAGTTTAACATACATCAAAGCCACTGACGACACCGTCCTATGTAGCCCTACCACACAAACTGCACCATGGAAGAGGCATCCTCATTTGCCCTGGACCCCTCTGGTGTAGAAAGCCTGTCGGCCTCGAATCCTTACCTGTCTCAGAATAACCAGACCTATCATAGCGTGACCTCTGGGATGGTGAAAGAGTACTAGTAGCTGAAATTGGGGGCCTAGAACTACCCACGATGTCATTGTGCACCTCTTCCTATCTCTAAGTCCCCGAGCATATGCTGGACACGGAGACGTCCGTACGATCAAATAAAGCGGTATGGAACACTCATTAATCAAATGCGGCTCGAGTCCCAGCACAAACCGATGTACTCTGTCTTCCATCTCTGCTACAATGGTGGAAGCATACTAAGCCAATGAGTCAAACTGGAGAATATGCTCCCTCGCACTTTTGTTGCCTTGCCTAAGAGTCAAAAAATCTGCTACTCTCAGCTCGACAAACTTCTAGTGGCAAATAATGTTGAAGAAATGCATTTGTAAACTCACCTTACATAGGTGGGGGTCTTTAATCCTACAGATGACATCGATTCTCATACCGGTGAACGATGATATGTCCCATGATCTCTATAGAAAGCTAACTCTCTTGACTCGGTGTGCGAAGCGTCGTCATCACGCGTCCTCGACGTCCCATCGATAAAACAAGGTCCTGCTCTGGTTTCACCCAAAAAATTTTGGAGGGTCTAAATTAACGTAAAATCTCGAACCTGGCGCTACGCAGCCTGTCACGCAACCGTGGCAGGAGCTTTGGACGAGCGGCCGCGATACGGTCGATAACCGTACGCGCTCAGCGTATCCGTAGCCATCGTCGCAGGCCACGGTGGAGGGGGTTTGGGGAGTCTTCAGGTCCCCTCACCGGCATCTCACAGTGCGAAGAGTTAGAGAGCTGTGTGAGTGTGCGGGGGTCCCTCGGGACTCGCCCCCCCCCTTTTCTAGGCCCCATTCTCCCTCGTTTTGGTTTCCCTCGGGGAGCTAAAGCTTTCCC
>NW_026720951.1:0-13178 GCF_029784015.1 Lycium ferocissimum
ATTAGATTACAAGGGAAACCAATAAGTGAATAAGGAAAACGGATCGACTCGGATGTTGATTGAGTCCGGCCTCGGGTATGAAAACCGAGGTCGATACCCGATCTTTGAAGGCTGTTTGATTTTGATCCTATTAAGAGTGGACTTGCTTGTTTTGAATGTGATCTTGTGATTGAACCTACTCTCTTCAAGGATGATATTTTGCTTGATAGTGACATAGTGGATGATTGTGAAATGCATGGTTTTGTGTTTTGTGATGTTGAAAATGAAGACTTTCTTTGGAATCACAAAGTCACTAAAGAACCACTATGGTATGATGATCCATTTCTTAGTGAGAGAAACCTCCTCTTGAGGGAATATGGCTTGATTGCTAAAATGGATTATCTTGAAAAGAAGGGTAAAACTTGGCTACAAATTGCTAACCATATGTTTTGTGATACCTTTCCTTATGACCTCTTTGCTTATAAAAACCCTTTGTATGTTGTTGCTTAAGTTTATGATGGGTTTGTAAGTAGGATGTGTAGACCATGACTTGAGGAATATCCTTGTTTATGACCCCAGTGTAGTGTCCTCTTGTTGTGTCTTGGTAGTGACACCATTGCTGACAAAGACTAGTGTAGAGAGTTGGGCTCTAGGTTGAGATGACCTTACTTTACACCTCTTACACTTAGTCAAAATGAGGATAGAACTTGCTTGGGGAGTGAGGAATTATTGTGCTTTATCTCTTTGGGGACCAATGTGGTATCCTTTATTCCCTATTCTAATAGCATTAGTTCCTTCATATTACCCTTACTTCTTGAATTTTGGGGAAATCATCTTGTTGAAATCCCATGTGTGCACTTACCATGCATGATTAATATTGATGTGTGGTTGTACCACAAATTTGTTCATCCTTGGCATGATTATGTGGTTATTATTGTGTGTGCTAACCCTCAATCCTTGAGGAGTATTTTGTCTTCCATCTTCTTTTGGCTTTTGCAAGGTTTGGATTCCAGGACAAATCCTTTTCAAGAAAGGGGAGTATGATATGACCCTACTAGGTACACTTCACTTGAAGGCTCACATTGAAGGCCAATGCACGGGACTCATATCCAGTCAAGCTAGGAGGATGACCAAAGGAGCATTGGAGACCCACGAAGAAGCTATAAGAAAAAAGGCCAACACTCAAAGTGGCTAGAAGTGCAAGAAGGCTAGAAGTGCAAAGTAGCCAAATGATAGCAGCCATGGAAGCTCAACTCCATTGAAGGACAAGGAAATGTTATGTCAAGATCAACGGGCTTTAATTAGCAATTAAAAAATTGTCTTGTGATGTTATAAGATCTCCCATTATTCAGATTTTTTCCTCAAGTCTTACACCTATTTGGAGTTCCAAATTAAAGTCCAAAGTGAGATGAAATGAGGCCCAAATCATCCCCAAAAGAAGAAGTTTCCAGCAGCCCAAATATTAGTTTCTAGAATAAATATTTAATTATTGTTTTAATCTATGTTGACTTGCATTGGTCCAAGTGTGGGTAGTTTTCTAGGTTGTTTTAATCTATGTTGACTGCCTTGGTCCAAGTGTGTGGGAAGTCTTCTATGCTTCTAGGGAAGATAATTCCCATTTATTTCTATTTTGACTAGCTCCTTCTTTACAACTATATAAAGGGGTGATTGTCATTCATTGTAAATCAGCTTTTGAAGAATATAATATAATTGAGTGTTCTTTTGAACTTTTGTGGCATTACTTTAGGATTTATCTTTCAACCTAACTAGTTCTTAGTTCAAGGTAGTAAGATAATTTCTTCTTTGATTTCTTTTGGTATTCTTTCGAAAGGCGATTAGTTCTAAATACAAATTGTTGTCTTAAGTTACTCACAAAGCGGTCAGGATCCTAATCTACTGTTTTTGATTTGTTATCTCAAGGCGTTAGATTTCTTCCTATAAATCTATACGTTGTTACTTGGATCTTGTCAAGACTTTAGAACTAACGTTCTTGGAAATTCGTGGATTGTTCCTTCGAATTTCCCATATCTTTTATTTTCTAGCTTTTAGATTCTTTTCTATATTTGCTTCCGCACTTCTTATATTTTAATTATAAATTTGGAATCTCCCTAACCTCGTTGTTATCAAGTGACAAAGAAAATTATAAGGAAGAGAGATACAAAATTGGGTGGAGTAAGGGAGTGCAAAATGGCTACTCAAGAGAGGAAAAAGGAAAGTTTCAGTTGAGAAAAGCGAGTGAGTTGTCACAAGAAAATAATGGAAAGAAAAACAAAAGCAAGAGTGAAAAGAATGAGAGTGAAGGCAAAGATGTTAGAACAAAAGTGTTGTTACAAGAATTGAGAGAATCAAACGAGAGCTTAAGTGAGAATGGTTCTTGTTTATCTTCTAACCTCCTTACTCTTTGTCTTTCTAGTGTTTTTGAATCTACATTGCAGGTTTCGGAACAAGCGCCAATGCGGTCTTTAGAACAGCAAAGAAAAGAGATAAAGATCTTATGTTGCCAAGAAGATTCCGCTTGATAACAACACGGTTAGCGGAAGACTTTCGAATTGAAAATTAGAAAGGGGGAAGGTTTGATTCTTGAGAAAGAAGAACACAAGTTCAAGTATTTGATACTTAAAACGTTGTTTAATAGTGAAAGAAGGAGTTGAATCAATTAAGATGATACAAGACCAATTCCATCGAGCTTCATGAAAATGGAGTCTTTGAAGATCATGGGAGGTCCACATAGGATGGCCTTCAAGATATGGGAGATAGCTTGGATGGAAGGCTTTAAGAGTCCAAGTCCCAAGGCTTGCCTCTTAAAGTGGCTACAATTGCAAGCTTCGGGGTGATTCAAGATCGGAAGATGGCTACTTGCGCGGAGGCTATTTGTGCAAGTGACTACTTTGCGCAAGGAGGGTTATGATTGCAAGAAGGCCATGCATGCAAGGTTGATTAGAGGGTCATCTATGCAAGGAGGACGTGTTTGGCCATTGAAGGCCAATCCTTGAATTGAAGACTACACTAAGACTAGGCAAACAAGGCCCTTATTTCATTAAGGGTAGCATTGTAATTGCCTATTAGTCTTCTTTACTTAGCTTGTATATATAGCTTGTCTTTCATTTCATTTAGGGACTTTTTGATGAATTATGAATATTTTGAGTGTTTTTAGGGTTATCTCTAGAGAGAGAAACTTGTGAGAGGCCTTTGGTAGGCTCTTGTTGATTATTGATTGTGAGAGATTGATTGCTTGGGAATTTAATTCCTTGAGCTCATCTAAGAGGTTGGTGCTATCTAGAGTGTAATTAGAGGTCTTGGTTATTCAAGAACCTTGGTTGGCTAATTGTGCCTATTTTTGTGTCAATCTATCTATCTTTCTTTTCCTTTTGCTTATCTTCTTAATTTCCCGTTTCCGCGTATCCGTTATTTATCATAAGAAGAAGAAGAAGAAGAAGAAGAAGAAGAAGAAGAAAAGGAGGGAGGGAACTCAAACAAGGAATCTTACCCTCGAAGAATCCGAGTTGCGGTTCAAAGTAGAACAAAAAGGGCATAACCCAAAAGAGAACCTCAAAGGTCTCCATAGGCACAAGGCTAATATTATTAATATTCAAACTTAGTTCTTTTATTCTCTCATCTTCTCTTTTTTCTGGAGGTTTAGGAACTTCTATTAGTGTAAGAGAAGTTACACATGATGAAGAGTCACTCTTTTGTTCACAACTTGACTCCTCCTCTTGGAAGACTACATACTTAACCATCTTATTGGAATGAATAGGACTTTTGGAGTTAGCTTCATCTTGGAACAGTGTTATAGAATGAATGCGCCTCAATTCCTCCTTTAAATCACTCCACGTCAAAAGTAGCCGATTAAATTTCACCCAATGAGGGTTACGATAATCATCGACTAACTTCCGTAATTTCAAGGACAATGCCCTTGTGGCAAACTCCAATTTTTCCATCTCCCAAAAATTGTTACAAGTAAATATATGCTCCATATAGTATTCCCATCGTAGGTAAGTTTCTTTACTAGCACACATGCACAATCTTGGTAGTACCACATGATTACTACCGCACTTGGCCAATCTTCATAATCATAGATTCTTGCAATTGTGAAAGACATAGTTATTTTAAAAAAATGTATCACACAATTATTATTTTTTTGGCTTTTTTCCCTTAATTATTCACACCCACTCTTGCCTTTTCCCCTCAAATAACCTTTGGGAAAACACTTTGTGGATTTATAATTAAACCCCACTAGAATCAAGCCCTTAGTAGTAAAATAAAGAATTTTAGCGCACTAAAGAAAGTGAAGAACCAATCCTAGAAAGAATTAGAATTTAGTTGAAACAAGACTCGAACAAAAAAGGATTTTTTTTTAACAAGATAAAAAGACTTAAGAAAAAAAATTGATTGCTTCTAATCTTTAAAGATCTAGGATCCCCTCTTCTTGTTTTCTATCTTAATCTTTAGAAAACAAATAGATGGAAGAAATTTCTTGGAGAGCAAACACCCAACCTTTTTTTTTTTCCTTTTTTTTCCTCGTCACTGTTCACTGCTACAGTACTTTTTAATTTTTTATTTTTTGCTCTTTTCTTTTTTTTCAAGAAATCCCCAAGATTATCAAGAACAGAATCTTAATAGTTCGCTTTGATACCACTTGCTAACAACGAGGTTAAGGAGATCCCAAATTTATAATTAAAATATAAGAAGTGCGGAAGAAAATATAGAAAAGAATCTAAAAACTAGAAAATAAAAGATATGGGAAATTCGAAGGAACAATCCACGAGTTTCCAAGAACGTAAGTTCTAAAGTCTTGACAAGATCCAAGTAACAACGTATAGATTATATAGGAAGAAATCTAACGCCTTTACTTGAGATAACAAATCAAACTTAGATTCGGATCTTGACCGCTTTATGAGTAACTTAAGACAACAATTAGTATTTAGAACTAATTGCCTTCGAAAGAATACCAAAAAAGAAATCAAAGATATCAAAGAAGAAATTATCTTACTACCTCGAACTAAGAACTAGTTAGGTTGAAAGATAAATCCTAAAGTAATGCCACAAAGGTTCAAAAGAACTCTCAATATAATATATTCTTCAAAATCGATTTACAATGAATGACAATCACCCCTTTATATAGTTGTAAAGGAAGGAACTAGTCAAAATAGAAATAAATGGGAATTATCTTCCCTAGAAACATTGAAGACTTCCCACACTAGGACCAATGTAGTCAACATAGATTAAAACAACCTAGAAGACTACCCACACTTGGACCAATGCAAGTCAACATAGATTAAAATAACAATTAAATATTTATTCTAGAAACTAATAATTGGGCCAATTTGGGCTGCTGGAAACTTCTTCTTTTGGGGCTGATTTGGGCCTCATTTCATCTCACTTTGGACTTTAATTTGGACCTCCAAATAGGTGTAAGACTTGAGAAAAAAATCTGAATAGGGCTGGAGGTCTTTTGCCATCACAAGACAATTTTTTAATTGCTAATTGAAGCCCGTTGATCTTGACATAACATTTCCTTGTCCTTCAATGGCGTTGAGCTTCCATGGCTGCTATCATTCTCACTCTTAAAGAAGATTCGTCTAGAATCTTGGTGGTGACCTTATTTGCTATTTAATGCATTTGAGCCTCATGGTTGCTATCATTCTCTTTAAAGATATTCTCGTCCTTGAATCTTGATATTTTGATAACAACATGATAATCACAATAAGTAGAAAAACTTTACAATTGATGAGTAACACAAGGTAGTGACCATGCAACCATTTAATCCACTTATTATTTTTATGCACAAACACTCCTTTTAAATGTCCAAGTATAACATTTGAAAATGTAATTAAAACGTTGTTTAATAGTGAAGGGTCAGGAGTTGACTAAAATCAATGAAGAAGAAGAAAACATACCATAGGGAACTCTAAATAAACAAGGATTATATATACATAATCAAGATATGGATCAAAAGTAATTTCCGAAGTGGCTTGGAATAAACCCGCAAAAAAGGATCGATGAAACAAGATAAAGTGGCATAAATTAAATAGAGCACTTATCCTTTTCCACACTTGAGCGAACTATATCCTGCAGTTTAGCTCAATCTTCTAATAATATCTAAGACACCAAAGCTTCATGTTACATTGAAATTGAGAATTTCACCGTCTTTATATAGGAGAAATGGTGGCTGCCACCCTAAAGAAAATAAAGAACTCATTTTATTATCTTCAATGGGTTATCACACAATTTAAAACCTTGACTAATGAGATTAGTCATATCCCCTTCCATTGCTACAACTAAAAGACTACTAGCATAGTGCACATTAGACATGAATTTGTTCCAAAGCTACATCTAAGGTCAAATAAAGAATGACCTAAACAACCAACATTTGTTCCAATGTGATGAAGACCACCAAACATTTGTTCCAATTATCATAGAAGACCACCAACACTTTGTTCAATGGCTTTTAAAAACATTAAATGTAGCCATTTTAACATAGCATTAAATTAAAGGATCTTCTACCTTGAAACACATGTGATGTAGCACTTGAAAATTTGGCGGAATCTTCTTGGCAACATAAGATCTTTATCTCTTTGTTTTGGGCCATAACCTAACTCATCTTGGTGTAGATTAAAAAACCTAGAAAGACAAAGAGTAATTAAGACTTTAGAAGATAAACAAGAACCATTCTCTTTGGGCTCTCTATTCCTCCATTACAAGACACGTTTTGTTCCAAATGAAGCCCATTCTTTTCAAAGTATCTTTGATATTTTCTTAGTCTTTTCTTGTGAAAATTAAGCCACTTGGTTGCTATCATTCTCCCCCTCTTATAGAAGATTCGTCCCGAATCTTAGTGGTGACCATAAGGAGGTTATTGCTCCTTAAGGCATGGTCCTGAGCCTCCATGGTTGCAAAGAGGGTACCAATCGTGAAAAGGATGATGGTTATGATGAATGGAAACCATGGTTATGGAGGAGGGCGAGACACGAATCTCAATTCCATCAAGGTTACTCTCCCAACCTTCAAAGGAAGTAGTGATCCCAATACATTCCTTGATTGGGTGATGCATTGTGATAGAATCTTCTTGACGAATGACATGTCCGAGGTGAAGAAGGCATCTTATGCCATTGCTCAATTCAAAGGGCACGCCTCCACATGGTGGGAAACTCAAGTGAAAGCAAGAAGAATTATTGGACTTCCACCCACACCTACTTGGGATGAATTGAAGGATGCCATGCGGCGTAAGTATGTCACCGAACGCTACAAACAAGAACAACTCAAGAAGGTGTATACCTTAAGGCAAAACAAAAAGAGTGTGGAAGAATACTATGATGAGTTCCAAATTGTCAAGATGAGGATCGACTTTGACGAGGATGAGTTAAATGCGATGACTCGGTTTCGAGCCGGGTTAAATGGAGACATTGTCTCACAAATGAGACTCCACAATTATGGAAGCATTGAAGAAACCCTTCAAGCGGCTATTGAAATAGAGGAGGGTCTCAAGGAAGAAAAAATTAATAAGTCAAGGGGCTATGTGAGTTCATAGAACAATAACAAAGAACGAGGAGCCTCCTCTTCCAATTGGCAAAAGAATAAGAGTCCCACACAAGAAGTCAAGAAACCCTTTGTGAAGAATTCTCAAGTTGAGAAGCAAGTTGACAAACAACCTCCGAAGTTTGCTCCAAAAGAAGGAGGTACGAAAAATCCTATTCAATGCTTTAAATGTCATGTCTTCAGTCATAGAGAAAGCGAATGCCCTAATCGTAGAGCGTTTATTTTGAGAGACACTTATAGTGAGGATGAGGAAGAATGAGAGGAAGGAGATGATGAGGGCGATCATGAGAATGAGCAACCTGATAGTGAAGGGGATGGTGTTGAAGGTGATGATAAGCCTATTGTACCTCTCTATGTGGTGCAAAAAACCATGATAAGCAAAGCAATGGATGGCCCGAGTCAACGGGAAAATCTCTTTCATTCCAAGTGCATCATTAACCAAAACACTAGCATCATGATCATTGATAGTGGGAGTTGTGCCAATGTTGCTAGTACCACCCTTGTTGATTTCTTGAAACTTCCCACCACCCGCCATGAAAACCCTTACAAACTTCAATGGCTCAATGAATGTGGTGAATGAAGGTGACTCAGGCAAGCTATCATCAAATTCACGGTTGGGAATTATCACGATGAGGTGTTATGTGATGTTGTTCCCATGCAAGCGTGTCATCTTCTACTTGGCCGACCATGGCAATATGATAGGTCCGTCAACCATAATGGGAGAACTAACCAATACACCCTTGTCCACAATGGTATCAAACATGTCTTGAATCCCATGACCCCCCCCAAGTGGGTGAGATCTACAACAAAATGAGGGAGTTGAAGGAGAAGGGTCATAGTGCATTGCAAAAGAAGAATGTGGGGGAAGAGGGAGTAGGAGAGTAGTTCTCAAGAGGTGAGTGGAAAGAAAGGAGAGCTTAGAGGAAAAACCAAGGTGTCTCTTTTGGCAAATTGTGGGGAAATTAGGGAGGAATTGGGGGAGCGTCAACCGGTGATTCTCCTCATGCATAGGGACTATGCATTGCACACTAATGAACTAACCCCTTCTTTTCCTAGTTCTATGTCTTCTCTTTTGCAGGAATTTGATGATGTGTTCCCAACGGAACTCCCAAAGGGGTTACCACCCTTGAGGGGAATTGAACACAAATTGACTTTATACGGGGTCTCAATTTCCAAACAAATCGGCTTATAGAGCCAACTCAGATGACACTAAGGAGCTTCAAAGGCAAATGCATGAGCTCCTTAGAAACGGAGTTGTGTGAGAAAGTATGAGTCCATGTACCATGCCCGTGATCTTAGTGCCAAAGAAAGATGGATCATGGCGCATGTGTGTTGATTGTCGAGCCATCAATAAGATAACGGTAAAGTATCGCCATCCCATACCTCGTCGTGATGACATGCTTGATGAGTTGAATGGTTCATGCATCTTCTCTAAGATAGATCTTAGGAGCAGGTATCATCAAATCCGGATGAATCCCCGAGATGAGTGGAAAACCGCATTCAAGACCAAGTTTGGTCTATATGAATGGTTGGTGATGCCTTTTGGCCTCACTAACGCTCCTAGTACTTTCATGCGTTTGATGAATCATGTGATGAAACCTTTTATTGGCAAATTCGTGGTTGTTTACTTTGATGATATTTTGGTGTATAGTAAAACCATGGATGAGCATGTTATTCATTTGAAATGTGTGTTTGAAGTGCTTAGACAAGAACAACTTTATGCCAATGTTGATAAATGTTCATTTTGTGTGGATGAAGTTGTTTTCTTGGGATTTGTTGTGAGCTCAAGGGGGGTTGAGGTTGATGAATTCAAAATAGAAGCCATAAGAAATTGGCCCACTCCAAAATCCATTGAAGATGTAAGAAGATTTCATGGCTTGGGTAGTTTCTATAGGCATTTTGTTAAAGGATTTAGTACCATAGCCTCTCCTTTGACCGAGGTAATACGAAAAGATAAACCTTTTTCTTGGGTGTGTGGAGCAAGCTAATGCCTTTGAAACTTTGAAATAAATGCTTAGCTCCAAACCATTGTTGCAATTACCCTACTTTGACAAAATCTTTGAAATTGAATGTGATGCTAGCAAAGTAGGTATTGGAGCCGTTTTAACGCAAGACCAAAAGCCCCTAGCCTATTTTAGTGAAAAACTCAAGGGAGCGACTTTGAATTATACTACCTATGATCTTGAGTTGTATGCCTTAATTAGTGCTTCGGGTAATTGGCAACACTACTTGTGGCCTAAAGAGTTTGTGATTCGAACCGACCACGAGTCCTTAAAGCATCTTAAGGCCCAAGGTAAGTTGAACAAAAGGCATGCCAAATGGGTTGAATTCCTTGAATCATTCCCTTATGTAATCCAATACAAAAAGGGAAAGGATAACGTAGTGGCGGATGCCTTATCAAGGAAACATGTTTTGATCAATACTCTGTCTTCCAAATTGATGGGTTTTGAGAGCTTGAAGACATTGTATCCCGAGGACCCCATTTTTGCGCAAATCTTTCTAGAATGCGAAGAATGGGAAAGGGAAAGGTGGCTTAAGGATAGATCTTCTACTCCCTATTCTAAGTTTGATGGTTTCTTGTTCAAGAACAAGCGACTATGTGTGCCCATGAGCTCTTGGAGGGAGTTATTTGTGAGGGAGGCACACAATGGGGGATTCATGGGACACTTTGGGATTGACAAGACAATGGGGATTCTTGAGGAGCAATTCTATTGGCCCCACATGCGGAGGGATGTGGCCCGAATTTGTGGCCAATGCCTTGAGTGCCGAAAAGCTAAATCCAGGCTTCAACCCCATGGCTTGTACACCCCTCCCATTCTTCAACAACCTTGGTTTGACATTTCCATGGACTTTGTGATGGGATTGCCTAGGACAAAAAGGGGAAAGATAGCATCTTTGTTGTTGTTGATCGTTTTCGAAAATGGCTCATTTCATTGCTTGCCATAAGGTTGATGATGCTCCCATATTGCTTCTTTTGTTTGTTGAAAATGTGGTTAAATTGCATGGCATTCCCAAGACGATTGTGAGCGATATGGACCCCAAGTTCCTTAGCCACTTTTGGAAAGAATTGTGGGGACGGCTTGGACTAAGTTGTTGTTTTCCACCTCTTGCCACCCACAAACCGATGGCCAAACCGAAGTTGTCAATAGGACTTTAGGTTCTATGCTTCGGGCCATGGTAAAAGGGAAGTTAGCCTCTTGGGAAGACCAATTGCCTTTAGTAGAATTTGCATCTAATAGAGTTATTCATAGCACTATTGGCATGTCACCCTTTGAGGTGTTGTATGGTTTTAACCCCTAACCCCTTTGGATCTAACGCCTTTGTCTCAAGATGTGGTGTTGAGTTTAGATGGTAACAAAGAGCCGAGGCCATGAAGAAGATCCATGAAAAGGCTAGCTCCAACTTGAAAAGAAGAATCATAAGGTGGCAAAAAGGGCAAACCAAGGGAGAAAAAGGTGGTCCTTGAACCGAGAGATTAGGTTTGGGTGCACTTCCGAAAAGAAAGATTTCCAAACAAGAGAAAGACAAAGTTGATGCCGCAGGGGATGGTCCTTTGAAGTCCTTGAGAGGATTAATGACAATGCCTACAAAATTGATCTCCCTCCGGAATATCAAGTTCACAACACCTTCAACATTTGTGTGATCTATCTCCCATGGAAATGGAAAGTGATGAGCCATCAAATTTGAGGACAAATTCTCTTCAAGACGGGGAGAATGATGCAAGCCCACTTGCCTCAAGGCCATTTACAAGGAGCCAAGCTTTCCGGAACTACAACAATTGCAAAGCCTATTCATGAGGAGGCTCTGAGTATCTTTTGATGAGCACTGGATCCCAAGTCCATTTGTTGATGAAGATTGCATGGGGAGAAGAAGAGGAAATGGGAAGTTACCACAATGGCTAAAAGATGAAGAGTTGGCTATTCTTGCAATAGGAGATTTCAAGATTTTGAAGAAAGAAGAATAGCCAAACAAGGCCCTTACCTTATTAAGGGTGTTTATGTCATTTTGCTTTCTTTTATTTCTAGCATAGTATAAATAGTTCTCTTCTTCATGGAAAGATTAGACTATTTTGAATATTGATATTTGATATTGTAAAACTTTTGAGAGTTGAGAGATTGTGAAAACCTTTGATTGAGTAATTGTTGAGAGAATTGGTTATTTGGGATTCCAAATCCCTTGGTCATCTAAGAATTTGGTGTTCTCTTTTGTTCTTAATTTAGAGAGGTCTTAGTTTTCTATAACTTTGGTTGCTAAATTAGGTCTTAAGTTGTGTCAAATTATCTATCCTTTTCTTTTCTTGCATTTTAATTCTATTTTCGTTTTTAGTATTGTATCAGAAAAGGATTGCTCCGACCATGTTTAGGACGATTCCTTAATATTAATTGGATCCTTTGATGCCATGTTTATATCTTACACCCCCGGCAAGGTATGAGAGCTACTTTGGTCGGATCGTGTACAGATTTCACGCACCCACATAGTGATTCATGTTGTCGGTTATACTTATGTGCTCCTACTTAAAATGTTTTTACTCATATGTATATATATATATATATATATATATATATATATATATATATATATATATATATATAGTATATATATGTATACATGTTCATGACTGTGTTTCGGTTTCGGTTTTCCACTTTCATTATGTTAATTCATGTGCCATATAATTCAGTCAGTTGCTTTACATACCAGTACATTCAATGTGCTTACGTCCCTTTTTATTGCGAGGGGCCGCATTTCACGATGCAGTACGGATTTACGTGACGACGCATCTGCTTTTTAGGATCATCCACGTATCAGCTTTTGGTGAGCCCCATCTTCATCGGGATTTAGTCATTTATCTATGTAACGACCCGTTTGGTCGTTATAGTCTTTTCGATATTTTTGCCCATTCCCGAGCATTGATTAGCTCATTTTTAACCCAAGGAGATCATTGACACGCTTCCCAAGGTGTCTAGATCGAATTCGGGCAACTTTTATGAAAATATAGGCTTAAAGTGAAAAATGATTGACCCGAAGTTGACTTTTGGGCAAACGAACCTTTTTCAGAATTTCGTCAATTCTGAGAGGTCCGGATGGTCGTTTAGAACTTGTGTGTGTATTTGGTTCGGTTCCCAATGCACTTGGATGCATTTCGAGACTTGGGTTGGGAATTTGGAATTAAGGCATCGGGGGTTGACTCGATTAACGAGGCCTCCATTGGGAATTTTGAGGTCACGACTGCGTTCGCAGCACGTTTTTATGTGTGTCTATGTGTATGGCATGTGAGCAAATGGCCTCGGGAGCTAGACAAAAAATCAAATCGAATTGCGAAAGTTGGAAAGTTTTCTCGGTGTACGGTGCCCTTTCTTCAAAGCTGACTTTGCGGCGGTGTGCACGTGCAGGGTTGTAACCTGTGGCCGCCGAAGTGGTCCAAGCATTTTTAGGCTTGACCGGGGCGGGGGGCTGGGGCGGTCCCAATATCGCTAAAGCGGTGTGACGGCGATTAGTGACATTAATAAAGTGTTAAAAGCCACTTAGACCCTCATTATGTCCCATTTCGATATTTGAGCTTGAAGAACCGTTTCTTAGGGATATTTGGAGGAGAATCTTGGAGGTAAATCTTACTCATTTCTTCATTCTCCCTTTAACCATTATAAATACTAGATTCCTTTTCC
>NW_026720952.1:0-9221 GCF_029784015.1 Lycium ferocissimum
CATCCCAAAAGGGTATCAAGATCACTCAAAGAAGTAGGCGTAATGACAGATAAGCTTCTTTACCTCGACGTGCATTCAAATGATCTTCTTTACCTTGAACTACCAATGATAAGCTCATTTGACCAATCTGAGGATGGTCTTCGCCTCCATTCTTTCTTTTTTCACATACGGGGAGTTCTTCATATGAAGACTTCTTTAGTAACTTATCTCCTTGACTACCTACAAAATAGTCTTCACAACAAGATGAAGAAGTAGAAAGGTTAGAATGATGTTGTGATAACTCTCTCACGTTACTCCGCATAACCTCTCCTTTTTTCGCTCTAGAGTTGTCACATGGCTCTCCCTTACTCATCTCAATTTTGTATCTATCATGTTCTTCGGAAAGGGAATGAGCTCCCAAAATGTTCTTTGAAGGGTTAGGATGACCCTTCACGTCAATCTTCCATTTGTTTGTACAAGGAGCGACTTTCTTTTCTCCTAGCCTTTTCGGAATGTGCTTGGTGTCATTTTTCTTTCCATATGGATTGACAAAGAGACACCTCTAAAATTCTTTTAAGGCACTCCAAGTCCCAATTGGGTTCCCCTTTACTTTCTCATGCTCCCAATGCTTATAAGAATCCCTTTGAGGGTGCTAGAAGCTAGCTCCACTTTCTTCTTTTCTAAGTAGTAGTAACATTCAAAAATCTCATCCAACTTGTGTTCCCATTTGAAGTAATCTTCTTCATTCGATTTCGGACACAAGGTTGGCCACTTCACATTGGAAACACTTACTTTTGTTTCAAGAGTCCGTCTCTTCAGGTCAATCCTCTCTTGAAACATTGAATTTCTTCCTGTTGTACCTAAAAAATGAGCAAACAAGGTTAGTAATAAAAGCTCCTCACCAACACTCGTGTTTGCACTCGCCTGTGCTTGGCTAGCACCACTAGAATATTATTACCGTTTTACTTTTTATCACTCAAGCTGTATCCCTTAACTCGTGAGCCACCAACTTGAACAAGTATAAGACAGCACCATGTATTGGTTCGGAATGGAGTTTATGAGATACCAAGAAATGGACTAATAAAAGCAACGGACAAGAGCCAAACAATTCAAAACGAAATAAATGAGAAAAGCACCTAAGAATTAGCACGAAAAAAAATATGGACATAATAACTAATCAACAACTAAGTAAGGTCAATTACTACTGTTAATTAGCTAAGAAGATCAAAAGAAATGAAACCCCAAAATTTTAACTTTCTGGCACAAGATGCGAATGACCTGTGGTTGCAGATAGTGTTCTTCAATTTACAACTACCAACTTAGCACCCACCACTAGTGGTGTAGAAGAGAGACTTAGGTACCATTTTTCATTGGTTTGAGGTCCCGCAACTGAAGCATTCGACCCGCAATTGAGACACAAGTCGAGTCACTGAGTTTTTTCGAAAATCTGATTCTTCTTCGATTTTGGTGCAATTTTTTTCTGATTTTTTTTGTTAATTTTACTGACTTGTTTGGGCCTACACAAGTATTTTTCCTTTTTGGGGCTAGAAAATACTTTTCACACTTGGGTTAGAAAATTTTGGATCATACACTCCTTTTTTGTCACCTTCTTCCTTATGAATCTATGAAGGTCTTCAAGAGAACATTCAAAATTCCAACTACCTTCAAATCAACTTATTTTTGCTCCAACATTCAGATCTAGGCTCTCTTCAACTAGGAGAAGAAAGCCTGATACAAATTAAGCTCAATTTCACCCTCAATTACCAAGACCCGTTTTGTATTCTTCAAAAGCTTGAAGGTCTTCAATGGTGATTGATGCAAATCTTGTCCAATTGCCTTCAAATTCGAGATCTAGCTAGATTTGTTATCAAGGAACTCAAATCTAACCTCAAATCCACACGAATCACAACACAACAACGATTTTTGTGGTTTTCAAAATTTTGTACCCTTTTTTTAATTTTATTTTTCTAGAAACAAGGATAAAGAATCATGGCCAAGCTCTGATACCAAATGATATGATCCGACTTGGGATTGTCTGAAAATAAACAACAATTCATGCAAATTAAAGATAGTAAGAAATCAAGAGATGAGAATGAAGAAATTGGAGATGAGAATAGAAGAAAGAAAGGATTAAAACAACTAACTATTGTGGTTAATCAACATAGGACTTGATACCTACACCTATCAATCAACAAACAAAAACATGAATTAATCCAATAGAGAAAGGAAACTCAAACTCATACATAGACATCTAATCCAAGATTATTGTCACACCCCAACTTTCGATAGGGCATGATGGGCACCCAACCTTTACTTAGGGCCGAGCGAACCCGCAGACTATCGTGATACTCATAATCATACTGGGCCCTTAAATCATGAAATGAGTGCATAATGAAAGTTTTTCAAAAACAACATGCTTTTCATTCTTTTTCAAATCAAGTAAAATCTGTAAACATATGAGATCTGTAACAAAATGCATAATGATGCATTTACCTTACGCAGCCACTTACAAGACCGGGCACATGTTATAGGGCCGTGACTCGTCCGCAAAGTCCTAACATAAACCAGGATATCATAACATAGATACTTTGACTCCTGGGCAAAGACTCCTAAGGAAGCGGAGTTCGCCAATCCAGCCGGAACATCTTCTACTAATATCCTCTACTCATTTGTATACACTCGCGTGGTACGAAACACAGCCCCCGAAGAGCGCGGCCGCAACTTTAATATGTACCGAGTATGTAAAGCATGAAATACAAGAACAAGATCATACCGAAATAAGGAGTATAGAAAATCATAAGGCTTGCCTTTGAAACACAAATCATGCGTATCAATATCAAGTCCGACTATTATGGACGAGGGACATAAGTAAATAATCATCATGTATATATGCATGTATAACGTGTCCCGGCCCTCTAGTGAGGGACTCGGTAAATAAAATCATGATATACATGTACATATAACGTGCCCCGGCCTTCTAGTGAGGGACGCGGTGAATGAAATCATCATATACATATATATATAACGTGCCCCGGCCCTCTAGTGAGGGACGCGGTGAATGAAGTCATCATATGCCATCCTGGCCGCCTTCCCCATATCATCATATCATCATCATATCATATAACGTGCCCCGTTCCCTCTAGTGAGGGGCGATGAATATCATCATATACATATAACGTGCCCCGGCCCTCTAGTGAGGGGACGCGGTGAATAATGCAAAGGAATGCACGAATACATGCCCCGGCCCGGACGGAAAGTTAAGCAATAACAATGCCTCGCACGAGCAGAGTAGTGAGAAACCATATGCATATAAATAATCTTTTAAGACTCGATAGATAAGTAGACAAATCAACGCTCGAGTATCCGAATAATAGTCACACTTAGGACTCTTGAAACATCATTACGAAATATGTCACATAACGTCTCAGGGATCATAAACATGTATCAAGCCAATCCGAGCCCACCTATGAAACATATGGGCATTATTCATTATAGAATTCTCTACGAACATATCATAGCAATCCGAGACCATATATGAAAGTTAGGGACATTATACGTTATGGAACACTTTAAGAATAAAAACCCTTTATGCAACATTCATTAACCAGACATACAAAAACTCGAGGGCAATCATCTTTTACATTAAGAGTACGGATATCGAAAAGTGAATAAGAATCGTAGACATGATCGTATCTTGATAATGGAGTTACCCCAAGGCTCGTATCATATCATATCTTACATCTAAGACATGCCAAAAGAAAGAAAGGTATGCTTTACATACCCGGAAAATAAATTCTCGACTTTCGACCTATTTCCCTGCCTTGCAATTCGCTTTAAGAATTATTCGTAGCCCGTAATCTACACATAGAACCACCCATAGTATCGTTAGTATTATCACATACGCTCGTCTTAAACACTTAATGAAAGTCCTTTAAATTTCGTCGAAATCGGCAAAGATTTCCCCGTTTACGCGCCTAGCCCGAAATTCCAATTCAACAACCAACAACATCAACAACAAAACCAATAGTAATAACATCATTTCCAACACCAATGTATGTCATAAAATAGCTCCACACACCTGCTTAAATTTCCCAACCAACCAACTTGAATACGACTAATTAATGACTTTATTTCCGTAAAGAAGTCGAAATTAATACTAACAACATCAATAACAACATCCTCAACATCGTACAAGACAAATATATGTATTTTCATCCAAATTTCTCTTCAATCCTCAATCCATAAATCAACAACATCAACACAACACACCATAACCACTATTCTGAAATTACTCCTTAATCTACATAGTGACAGAGAAAGAGATTCACAGCTCATACCTTATTTTTATGAAGGTAGCAAATTCTTCACTATTTTCTTGTTCCCAAGCCACCCAACATCACACCTAAAATTATATTCGCGACTACGCGTTGGCCGGACCTCGATTGATATTCCGTAGCTTGAAATTTTGCCCAAAATCTTCACTTATGCGAGATTAAGAGCCTCTTTGCGTGCTAAAAAATTCTGGAACATTTCTTTGACCATTTTGATGTTGAAAAATGAGATTTTTCAAGCCCTTTTTATAACAGTTAAGTCCGCATACCGTAGCAAAGACAGTTCGTAGCGGTACCGTAGCGTTGTCGTTTCGCGTGATGCTTCAGTTTGTAACGTCTATAATTCTTTACTCCGATGTCCTATCGATGAACGGTTTATTGCATTACAAACTAGACTCGACGAACTTCATTTTTAGGATTTTGTTTCACCTAAAACTCCAAATATACTAGGAGATATGCGCCTCCAAAGTTGACTAAAAAAATCCGCCCAAAGATTTCTCAAATTTTGTCGAACTTATTTCTCTTCAATTTACTCGACCTCAAAATATTCGAAACTCTCCATATATGGTATTTTCATTCATTATACTAATAATGGCCATGTTCTCGTGTTTCAAAATACTCTTCCCGATTACGACTTACGAGGTCGTAATTCACCCTTTTTCTTCGTTGTTACGTACTTTCCATGGTCAGTGCCTTTCAAAACATCAGCGGGACGTCTTCGACACTCCATTTCTACGACGAGGTACATGTCATACTTATTCTCTTGAAAACACGGGCTATAACAATTATCCATTATGGGTTCAAGATAAGAGTTAAGGGAATTCACCCTAATCAAACACTAGCTAACCTAACTCCATACAATGAGAACTGTCAAAAGAGTTTCTTCAACATTCAATTCATCAAAAGTCCCCTAATGAAATGACTAGTATAGTATTTATACTAACTAAGCTAAGAAGACTACTAAAGCTATTATAATAATACCCTTAATGAAATAACAAACTTGTTTCGTGGTTTTCTAATGGTGTTGGCTTTGCTTTTAAGAATAGCTCTTCTTTCATAACTAGACACCATTTGCATATCTAGGTCACCACCTTCCAAGCTATCTCCCATATCTTGATCACCTTGACATATGGGTCTTCAATGGCCTTTCAAAGGCTCTAGACCACATCAACGAGTGTAATATCAAGATACACACTGAGACCTCTTGAATCACCTCAAATATAATGGATGTGCTCCATGGAATATCATTGGTTTGAGGATAGCTCCACCACGAATCTTAGTCCTCATAATCACCCTCGATCCATTCCATATCATATCAGCAAGAGAGACCATACAAAATATGCACATAACAAACACCATAATAAGAAGCCCTGATGTTTCACTTTTCGTCTTATCATTATTAATATCAAATCAATGCGTTCACCTCAATGAATCATGTAGGATATGTATGAATGATATGCATATACATTAATCTCAAGTGTAAATCATAATCAAATCTCAATCGTTCCATACATGAACACATATCACATTATCAATATCAAGTCAAGTCCTTCCTCTATCCATGTTAATTTCAAGATAAATGTAGAGACAATCGGATCATAATCACACATAGCGGCACTAAGTACAAGTCCAATATCATACACCTGATAACAAGACAATAAATCACAAGAGGCAATAAGCCCACAAATCAGTCAACAATACCAATCCTAAGAATATCCATCCCAACATCATAACTGAAGGCTTAACATGCTTTTGTCATCAATAAGTAACTCCTACATATGCTTCGCTGACTGAAGTGTAACCAAAAGGTAAGCCATAACCTACCTGGTTGCCGAGCTGGAGCCACGAAAAATCAAACTTTAGCATTGCCTTTCTGGAGAGCTTTCGAGTAATCAAAGTCTATCCATTATTGAATTCTAAGTTAGAAATGAGGAACAACGATACCCATATTGCTATACTATCATTTGAATTAAAAATAACTAAGTAAAAGTGAGGAAACAAGTATTTCAAAGATGGAATAGGTAACACAACGTTCTAGAAGTTCAATTCTACTATTCAATTTCTATATTAACTCAAGAATAGGTATATTTCATGATTCAAGTCAAAAATGTTATATCCCGCATGCTTGTATGTTGGGACATTCGAGTTAATTGCGAAAAGTTAGGGACAAGACTATTTCGGGACATGAAGTCGAGACTCTTTAACTACAATTTTATATTAGGGCATGAGTTGCTTGTAGGTATTATTGGTATGGAATATTAAGGAAACATTTGGGGGCCAAAAGTTAATTCTAGAAAGTTAAAAATTCAAAAAAAAAAAAAAAAAAAAAAGGAGCTACGTGGCCGGCCACATGGGTTGTGGGCCATGGCCGCACGGAAGGTTAATATATGTAGTGAAAAAAGATGATTCTATTAGTCATCTTCATCATTTTATCACTTGGAAATTTCAAGAATGTTGGAGAGAAATAACAAGGCCTATTCGGCCAAGACCATGGAAATTTGAGGTTCAAGAATTGATCACCAAAAATTATTTTCTTCTAGTTTCTTTACTAATTGAAAGGTCCTCTACAACGGGGAGTAGTCATTGGAGCAAACAAAACGCTTGTTCTTGCAAAGTGATATCCAGTCAGAGGTGCCAAGAAGCTGCAGTTACGTGTTTTGTTCAATTCTCTTTTATGTGTTATGAATGGTCGGGAAGATGTTGTGTATAGGTTAGGAAAATGAATGAAATGCATGAAAATATGGATGTTAAAGTTGAGCCGCAGAATGTTGAGGTTTGGCCGTGTGTTGTAGAAATGGTGAATTAATTGTATTTAGCATACTGAAAGGTTACAGTCAGTGGAATGGACGGAAATCATGAACATGGTAATAGCGTTGGTCAAAATGGGCTATTTCTCATGGTGTTAGGGAATGAAGTAATGCTACTTAGTGTTTTAGCTGTGGTCGTTGTGAATTCTATGTTGATAATGAGATTTAACGAATCAATTTGAAGTTGCGAATAAGTTGTGGGTTGATTTGAAAAAATTTAAATTTTCTTTGTAAAATTTTATTTTTAAAGGATGTTTCCTTTTTAACATATAGGTTGTAGGGATTTATGATTTTTGGAAGGGGGAAATATGTTGGTGTTTTTTCCGGGTTTGGGGAATTTTGGTAAATTTTGGGAACATTTTTTGGGTTTTAAATTTTTGGGGAAATTTTTTAAAGGGGTTTTAATATTTTTTGAAGGGTTTTCCCGGATTAGTAATCGAATGTATGAACGTTAAATTTTGGGTTTTTTGTAAGTATTTAAAGGTATAATGGAATATTTAAATTTTGTTAAATTTTGAAAAAAAAGGGGCTCCAATGTTAGAATGCGCTTTATTTGACTTTTAGTTGTTAGTTTGGTTGTTGGTATTGTTTTTGTTAATTTGGTGGGGGTTTAATTTTGGGTTGTTGTATTTAAAAGGGAAAATCTTGCCCAAATTTATAAATTTTTTTGGGTTTAACCGGGTTTCTAAACCCCTTTAGTTTTAATGTTTGATATTTAATGACGTTTTGAGATCTTGGGAAGTCTACGACATAAATTTGGATTAGTTTGGAGAGCAAACGGGTATGCAAGGCTTACCCTTTTTTTTCCCGGTGGCTTGTTGAACGATTAAGCTAGATAAGTTACGAGTTTTCGGGCGATTCCATTCCGGGGATCCGAGCAAGCATATGAGTCTTATTCACTTCTTGATTTTCGCAATTCAATTTGGGGTTTAAAATATGGCCCCCATGTCTTTGGAGGTTGGATTTTTAAAAATTGCATAAAGTTTTTGTCATAAAGGTTTGAAATTCCGGGTTTTGTAACTTTTTACGAAAGGGTCGGATCGCTTCAAAATTGTTCGTAGAAGACCTTAATGCGAAGAGGTTACCAACTTTTAGGGGGGGGTTGGGCGAGCCTTTCCGGGCCCCCCAGATTTTCGTTTGTATAGTCCCGATGACTTTTTTAAAGGACTTAACCTAGTTATCATTTTCGCCCTCGGCGTCGCCCTTTTAAAAACCTTAATTAAAAAATTTATATATATAATGGGTTTCCCACGGTTCCTTTTAAAACTTAAGATATTTGATACGTCCCCAATGTCGTCCCAAAGGGTATTTTCGACTAAGTCCCGGGGGAAGGATAGCTTGTTTTGATTTTTTCCCTTCATTTTTTAAAATATTTTTTTTTTAATTGCATATAGTTTCTCACGATCGCTCGTCCACTATTGTTACTTTCCCTTTGCCCAGTGGGGCCCCCTTTTTATCGTGCCGATTATCCCTATTTTCGGGGTTTAGTGTCCCCCCCTTCCCCCGGGGCCCTTTGGTCGGGGAAACCCTGGATAATGGTGTTTGATGTCCCGGAAAACCCCGCCTTGGGGGGGATGGGTATATATATTCTTGGGGTGGGGATACGGGAATGAAAACGGTATGAGGGGTTATGGCGCCAAAATTTGGGGGGGCAACCCATATTCGAGCCCTTTATGATTTTCATTTTACTCGGAAAATTTTTATATTCGATATTGCATTTTTTTTTTTGGGTTTTTTATCCGGCCATGATTTCCCTTTATGATATTTCATGCTTTGCTACTCGGACATTTCCGTCCGACCCCCTTTTTTAAAATTTCGTTTAAAAGCCGCGCAAGCAATTTTAACCCCCGGGGATCCGGGCGTTTTCCCCACCCTTAAACCGATAGGGGTGATGGGCACCCGGCCCTTTCCCAGGGCCGGAACGAACCCGGATACTCATGACACTCATAATCATATTGGGGGCCCCCTTTTATCCCCTGTTTTTTTAATTTTTGGGGGAAAATTTGGGCAAAATTGCGATTTGTAAAATAAGGCCATGCAATTTATTTTAGGGGGTTTGGGATGTTTTTATATTGGAAAATATTGACCGAGAACATCACAAGGC